>NC_083877.1:72271723-72574753 GCF_032452875.1 Bos javanicus | reverse complement strand
AAGACCTTATTATGTGCCCAGTACTGCTCTAAGCCCTTTAACACCTTATCTCATTTGCTCCACACAACAGCCCTACAAAATAGGTATTATATTTTTTAATTTACATGTGAGGAAACTATGGCTTAGAGAGGTTAAGTCCCTTGTGAAATGTGATACAACTAATATATGATAGAGACGGTTTAGAACCTACTAAGCAAACCTTACTACCTCCCTTAAACTTACGTCTTAATTTTCTTATCCTTTAAAATACAAAAACAAACAAACAAATAAAACCTAATAAATAGAAATATACTGACATAGAGAAATTCTAATTTAACCAGAATTCCTTTGGGTTAAAAATTCCATCTGCATTTATTTGAACTCTTTGGTTGGAATAAAATCCTTGATAAACTAGGGAAGAAGGTGAAACCCCTGACCCCTCCCCAGAGCCTGTAAATGTGGGAAATATTGCCCTCTGTGAGGTAATGGAAGGAATTTCTTTGTTACATAAAGAAAGGACAGAAAAGGCAAGGAAGAAATGAACACAACAAAACGACTGAAGATAAGCAGAGACATCACTTAGCCAACAAAGGTCCGTATAGTCAAAGCTATGGTTTTTCTAGCAGTCATGTATGGATGTGAGAGTTGGACCATAAAGAAGGCTGAGCACTGAAGAACTGATGCTTTTGAACTGTGGTGCTGGAAATGACTCTTGAGAGTCCCCTGGATGGCAAGGAGATCAAGCCAGTCAATCCTAAAGGAAATTAACCCTGAATATTCATTAGAAGGACTGATGCTGAAGCTGAAGCTCCAATACTTTGGCCACCTCATGCAAAGAGTCGACTCACTGGAAAAGACCCTGATGCTGCAAGATTGAGGGCAATAGACAGGGGCAACAGAGGATGAGATGGTTGGATGGCATCACCGACTCGATGGACATGAGTTTGAGCAAGCTCCAGGAATTAGTGAAGGACAAAGAAGCCTGGTGCGCTGCAGTCCACGGGGTTGCAGAGTTGGACATGACTGAGCAACTGAACAATAGTTACAGGTAGAGGAAATATAACCCCTTCTTTTGTAGTCCTTAAATCTTCAAGAAAATATAAGCTCCAAATCCATACCATCGGGTGGGATAGAGTCTCTCCTAAGAATACCAGAGCACAGAACTAGAGCGAGGAGGTAAATAAGGGAAAGCAACAAATTCATGGAGAAGGCATTAGGCTGTTAACAGCTACTGAATGGAAAGAGCATATCATTTCCTCCTTTGAGAATCAAATCTGTCATTCAATAAATAAGTGGGGAATTAGCCTACCATACCCCTTCCCCTTTTTTTCTCCACATTGTTCCTCCAATTCTTATCTATCATTTTCCCACAGTTCTAAGAGAAAAAAGGTGAAATCACTAGGACAAAACTTATCCGCTACTATGTTTCAAAACATTAGAAAACCATAGTTGTTTTCCTCACAGATAAACTAAATCTTTATTTCAACAATTAGAATACAAACGCTTACAATAACCTAATGCCAAAAGTATAAGGAAGAATGACCACACAACCATTTATCATTGAGTTGACACACCTAATTGATCAATCTGGTGGTGGGCGGGATAAAAAGGAAAGAAAGGAAAGCTAGGAAAACTCAACAGATCTAAAAACAGTACAGTAGAAATAAGATTCTAAGAGATTAGACTTTCCATATTGTATTTTCATCTTCTATCAGTCAGTATCCTGGATCTTACATATATTATCTCATTTTGTACTCAAAACAGCCTAAGGTAGGAGCTACCTATCTTATTATCTCTATTTTGTAAGGAAAAAACAAAGATACTCAATGACTAAGTTACTTACTAGAGTTATAAACCAAATAAGAACACAGTTGAAATCTAAACGCAGGCACTATACCTCCCAAAACCCTTCTCACATCTTCTAAACTATACTGTATTTTATTAGTATATACAAAGTGATGTATATGTTTTCAAAGACTTAAGATGACTATTATATTCATCATTTTCTGAAAATAGATTATAACATTGCGTATTAAATTATGATGTAAAATCATTAATACTTAGTTATTCAGAAATGAGCATGACTAAGGACACATGGCTTTAAAAATGATAAACACAAGAGCCCAGGATAGGAAAAGTTAAACAACAGCTGTATGATACACTTAACTGCCTTGGGAATTAATGTTAATATTGCAGACTAAGATTTTTAAGTAAGTGACATTAAATATGGGCGTTATATATACATATACTATTAACAGCTAACTCCTTAAAAGTAAAATTAAGTAAAGAGTAAAATTAAGTTTATTTAACATTTAAAGAAAAGGGAAAGAAAGTTTAGTCTCTCAGTCATGTCCGACTCTTTGCGACCCCATGGACTGTAGCCTACGAGGCTCCTCTGTCCGTGGGATTTTCCAGGCAAGAGTACTGGAGTGGGTTGTCATTTCCTTCTCCAGAGGATCTTCCTGACCCAGGGATCGAACCCGGGTCTCCCACATTGTAGGCAAACACTTAACCGTCTGAGCCACCAGGGAAGAATGGAAGTAGAAGAATGAAAGTCACATTTAAAGAATGAAAGTAAATAGCTGAAATACTATTTACACTCTACCTGTGATATGTCCCTGAATTATATTAATCATTATTCAACCATATCACTAAGGAGAGGAGGAAAAAATCTCCAAATTTTCTAAACTTGGTAGCATTTTCTTAAAAATGAAATGCTATAGTAAGTGGAATTATAGTTCTGGGATGAAAGCCAAATTATGATGAACACCTATGGCAAATTTAAGGTTTTACAAGGAAAAGTGAAGTCACTCAGTCGTGTCAGACTCTTTGCAACCCCATGGACTGTAGCCTACCAGGCTCCTCTGTCCATGGAATTTTCAAGGCAAGAGTACTGGAGTGGGTTGCCATTTCCTTCTCCAGGGGATCTTTCTAACCCAGGGATCAAACCCAGGTCTCCTGATTTGTAGGCAGACACTTTTACCATCTGAGCCACCAGGGAAGTCCTTTTGCAAGGAAAAAGATGAACCAAATATTATTCTCTTAAAATGTACTTTTTAACCAAAAGAAATACAAACATATTTTAAGAAATATTAATGAATAAGAAATTAACTTGTAAGTTTAATTTTAGACTTCATTTAACACCCCCCCCCGCAAGAAACATGGCAAGACTTTAATAAAACCTGTTTATAAGGAATCATTTCCTTAAAGATAAGTAATAATACATTTCTAATGTCATTAGGTTGCAAAGAATTCATACTAAAAGAAAGTACCTGCACATTTTGGTCAGAGAAGGCAATGGCACCCCACTCCAGTACTCTTGCCTGGAAAATCCCATGGACGGAGGAGCCTGCTCAGCTGCAGTCCATGGGGTCGCTAGGAGTTATACACAACTGAGCGACTTCACTTTCACTTTTCACTTTGATGCATTGGAGAAGGAAATGGCAACCCACTCCAGTGTTCTTGCCTGGAGAATCCCAGGGACGGGGGAGCCTGATAGGCTGCCGTCTACGGGGTCATACAGAGTCGGACACGACTGAAGTGACTTAGCATAGCATAGCATGTAGTATTTATATATTTGTGTATAAATACTTTTACACATGTTGGGACTTTAGGCAATAGTATTCACTGACACTAAACCATGAATATTAAGAGTTCAGTGTAGTAAGTGAACAATAGAAGTCCAATATAGATGGATACATAGATACACATATATCTCTACAGACAAATTTTTAAAATAAAGGACACTACGACAAAAGTTGGAGAACCATCATAAATACAAAATTTTAAGGTGCACTCAATTCCGCAATGGGCTTTGTTATGACAGAAGCTTTTAAATCTACCTACTACTGCTGGGTCCAACCCACACCCACAGCTGTGGCAAGTGGTGGTGGTCAATCAGAAGGAAGTGGCAGCTGCACATACTCTCTGGCAGCAGAATAAATGCAGTCTCTGTCCCCCACTGACTTCTCTCTCAGGGCCTCCCTTGACACAGAAGGCAAACAGAGTGAGCAGTGAAAAAGAAAGCCTGAAGCAGCTGCCTTAGTCATTCAGGAGGCTTGTACCTCTCACACTCAGACTTGTGTCTGAGTGTCATGTTCCATAGGCCATGCAAAACTCTGAAGGAGATCCCCACTCTATGAAAGTCACCACAGAGTCATTCGGACACTTGAGCTAAAAGCCTTGACATTTTCTTAGATTATTATTCTCCATGTGCAATCTGTTGCCAAATCCTACTAATTCTATCTCTTAAATCTCTCTTGAATTCATTCTCTTAACTCCATCCTCCCTGTTTAGATGTCTCTATTTTACGCTATCTTTTTTTTTTTCAGTCTGCTCAAATACATCTCTACACTGCTGCATTCATAAGTGTTTTTCTAAAATGTGAATCTGAATATTCTAAAATGTGAATATGAATATGTGTTTCATATTCACATATGAAAGGTTCTTCAAAAATTTCCTCTTACTAAAATTGTATGGTCTAGAGTCCAGCTACAGAGAAAACAGTGGTTTTTCAACCTTGCTTTAAGACACAAAGAAATAAAAAGAGAAAACCATGCATCATTCAAAGTACTTAATATGACAAATAAGACTCTTCATGATCTGGATCCCAATTAGTTTCTTGTCAATCTCTGTTACAAACTGTGCTCTAATCAGATTGAACTACTTGAACAAATTTCTATCAAAGGCATCATGCTCTTTCAAATCTCTCCCCTTCTCTAACAGAATGGTCTATGCATGTTACTGTGCTGTACTGTGCTCAGTTGCTCAATTGTGTCCGACTCTTTGTGACCGCATAGACTGTAGCCCACCAGTCGCTCCCCATGGAATCTTCCAAGCAAGAATACTGGAGTGGGCTGCCATTTCCTCCTCCAGGGGATCTTTTTGACCCAGGGATCAAACCCAGCCTGCATTGGCAGACTGACTCTTTACCACAGAGCTACCTGGAAAGCCCATGCATGCTACCAGCAGACCCCAATTTATCCTTTTAATTCTACTGTCTCTCTCAGGGCTTTTTTGACCCTCTTCCATATAACAGTATGGTTGTTTACAGGACAATCTCTCTCTCTGGAGGTTACTGGCACAAACTTAGTAATATAAATTTTTGCACAAACTGTAAACTATGCATATGTGGCATATAATGAAGTAACATGACAGATATTTCCCCCAATATTTCTAAAGCTATTATTAATCTCTAGAAATGTAACAAAGATTGAAATATGTGTTTTAATTTAGAAAAATCTATCAGTCAAACAAGTTTTCATCATTAAAAAGATGCAAGTTATTGAATCAATGAAAAATCAAGGAAAAGTGTTTCCTTAAATAAGCTTTTTGTTTAAAATTTAAAACTTCTTCTGTCTCTTTTAAAGTGGTGGCCGTTATATTTATTAGTGTTCAAGTGTCAGATGTCAAAGTCATTTAGCCTCAAATGAGCCTCAGAATCATGTCTATGCTTCAATCCAGGGATTTTGCTAATGAAATAATTGGAAGATAGCACCCAAATTTAACAACAATCTATTTATAAAAATAACAAATGAAAAATTACCTAAATGCCTATTAGAGAACTAGTTAAATAATGATATGGAAAAATTTAAATGATGCTATAGATAAATATGAAAAGACAGCAAAATAAAGTTAAAAGAGGTAACATAATACAGCATAAGTGTTTTTGTAAAAATACGTATTATACATGAAAATATGAAAAGGTCTAGAAGGCTATTTACCAAGGCTAAACCAGAGTTTGCAAAGTATAGTCACCAATCAACAGTATTAGCATCACTGCGGAATTTATTATTAACAGAAACAAAAATTCTAGGGTTGTACTCCAGCCCTACAGAATCAAAAACCCTGGAAGTAGAGCCCAACAATGTGCGTTTTAATGAACCCTCCAAGTGACTCTGAAGTATGGCAAAGTTTAAGAATCATTACTCTAGATTCTTTATTGGGATCAAGATCCCTTTGAGACCCTGATGAAAATTATGAATTTTTTTCCCAGCAAGGTACCCAGTTGGACAAATGTTCAATTTTATGTATATTTCAAAGATAAACATGGGCAGAGGCTGCCTGCAGTAGTAATATACTATTCCCAAATGGGACATATCCATTGAGCCCTAGGACACTTTACCTACAAGAAACAATGCATACTTATTGCAAATAAGTTGCTAAAATTAAATTGAGAAAAATCAAAGAACAAGAAAACTGTAAACCAATCCCTCAATTCCGGCACACCAGTATTTCCTCTGGTTTGTCTTCACTTACTCAGATTCCAAAGCTGACACAAAATCTCCTGGGGTTTAACTTTCCAAACTTCTGAACTTTATTGAGTTCATAGGCTGAACTTGTGGCCTTTGCAGTGGAGAATTCTCACATGATCACTATTCCATTTGACTATCAATCTGTGTACTTAATGGCCTTAAGAAATAACACTTTTCAGTAAACTTATTTTTAATTTAAAAATTTTTTTGAACACTGTGCATGTTTTAGAAACATGGAGCAAACTCATATATCCTACAATGTAAGCAGATTCCTTAGCTTATATTAAGAATGAATATCAAACTACAAAGACTTCAACTCATGGTGTCATAAGAATACAAAGACTAAAAATTAAAAGATTTAATTAGGCAATCAGTAATCATCCCCTACTTTTATTTTTCCAAATGAACTGCTGGCATCTGTAATAACATATGTATCTCATATGATAATGAATTTTAGCCATATAAAAATATTAATGCTATTCTAAGAAAAATATTTCAACTCTTTTTTAAAAAACACTATATGCACACCTGCTATTCTCCTATCAATCCTAGCAGGAAACCATTTTTCCTCTACATCATGAGCAATAGAAATGTACTTATTAAAACATTAATCACAGTCCATTATATTCTGACTCACTGCCAAAAGTTCCCATTACATCACTGAAAATATCTATTAACCAAAACCTGCTTCTGACAAGTTACAGGAGTGTAGCATTCAGAATTTAGTAATGTATTATAAAAGTCAGTTTAAAAAGAACAGTTACACAATTGATTTTGCAGTGGCAGCAAAAATAATTAACTTTTTTTTGACATTTATTACCAAAAGGTTGATTTAACTGGTGTTTCTACTGTAAAATTATTTTAAAATTATTTCAAATTTCACCTAGCATTATTAAACACATTTACTATGAAAGAATTAAATACAGATGACTGTTTAAAGAATTTCAAAATGTGCTGAATACACCACTGTATGTAAAACTATATTGTCTTGTGTAAATATGGGACTTGTTTAGAGCCATGTCTCACAGGAAATTGTAGCAAATGAAAACCATCCCTGTTTTTCCACTCCCACTCTTTAGGATTTATGTCTTTACATTTAAAACCAGTAATACAGAGAAACAAACAAACAAACAAAAAACATGGCAACAGTACCTTCAAACCAGAATAATGACAACTCTGGGCACTCTTATAATGCTAAAATAACTGAATATTATTAGAAGTAAACCTTGAAGTTATTCTGATGCTATACCATCAGAACCAATCATCTAGTTTTCACTTGTTGGATGTTTGTTTGGAGAGTGGTGACACTGACTTCTTCCAAACCAGGAGAAAGGTAGTTGACATTTAGCAATAAAGTACTAAGAAAAAAGCATAGGAAATATTGGTTATTATTTCCTGAGCATATTTAATACAAACTACTTATGGTTTATTGCGATTGTGAATACTGAAAAAAAAAAACTAAATAGTAGACATGGGTAATTTTTTTCTTCTTTTAACTGTGCTTTCAAAGTTTTCCTATAATGAATATACATTATCTTTATAATAAGGAAAACTCAAAGAATTTATTTAATAGAAGCCCTTAAAGCCACATGTGACAGCTGGAGAAGAAAAACCTTATTTGTCTTAATGCATTAGAGTGAATTGCATGTATTTTCTTTCAAATATAAATGTTTATAATTTTTATTTCTAAAAATAGGAGTGAATGACAATTTTTAGTAGCTTGTATAAAATCTAATGTTTCTGAAGCATGATGTTTAATTTAGTTGGAAAATTCATGGTAGAGGGATTCAGAGAAATTAAAAGCATGAATTATATCTTAGTTAAGAAGGGGACAGCAAAAGAAAACAGACCTAAGTTACAATCATAGAACATGATAACTATAAATTAGCAAGGTTCTTTAACCTAAGAGCCAACATGTTTTACATTTGAAAGGTTAAAAGAGTCACCAAGCTACACATGTCTAATAATTTCCTAACAACTCAATCTCCAGAGTACTTTTCCTTTTTTTTTTTTTTAAACATCAGTCTCTTCAAATGGAAATACAATTTCTACTACATACTCAGAGAAGACAGACTTACCTCTACTTGAAAGTGGTTTTTAAGAAAATATGACTCTTTCAGGGCATACCTCAAAACAGTTGACTGAATTTTAGCATGTGATGCTGAGTTCTCACCAAGGAAATGAAGAATTAATGAGCTATTATACACTTTACGGTACCCCCAATTAAAGGGCAAGTCAACATATAATTAAAGAGAGATTTCTGCTGATGTTTTTAAAGACCCTCACTTTATAGTATTATCCCCAATGTGAATATAAATCTCTAGGTGATTAATTTTTGTTCTATGCTTATTACTAAAATTATTATTTACAAACTCAAAACTCCTCCTAAAAACACTTAACAATTTCCATTAAGTCTTCTTTAGAACAACTACAAGCAAAAGATAAATGACAAGGGAATTCCTTGGCAGTCCAGTGGTTAGGACTGTGCTCTCACTGCCGAGGGTGCTGGTTCAATCCCTGGTCAGGGACCTCAGATTCCACGTGCCACTAAGCCAAAAAAAAAAGATAAAGACAAATCCCTACTAGTATACTCATCTCACTTCTTCTTTATCTGTTTAAGCCTTTAACAATCACTCCTTGATTACTACTTCTGTTACACAATTGACTAGTGAGTAATTCTCAATGGTATAATGTAAGTAAGTTAGATATTTTTATAGTTGCCATAAATTTGGACAGAAAACAAACTACAGGGTATGATTACTCTTAGCAGATCTTTAAAAAATCATTGCACTTAATAAAAAGTAGAGATTATAGAAAGAGAAACAGTACTTAGATTAAAAATTAATTTCATATATATCATGCTAGACAATTAAATGACCAAGACTACATAATTTGACATTGTTTTTATATTAAAATTAACCGTGCCTGAAAATGCAACTTGATCAGCATAAGGAAAACACAAACAAAATCAATCAACAAAGTTAAGCTGGACGTAGACTTTAAAATGAGTTTAAGTTCAGTATATACAGAGTTCATTACATATCAGCAATATTCTCAGTAAAAAATGTTAACTCCAATGGTAACATTTGTCACTCAAATAGCTAATGTTTATACAGAACTTATCACGTGTCAGATACTATTCCAAGGGTTTATCATTTATTAACTCATTTGATACTCACAATTCCATGAGATAGGCACTTATATTATCCATATCTTGAAAATGAGTAAATCAAGACACAGAGAAATTAGTAAAGTGTCCAGGGAATTAAAATTAGTGAAAAATCCAGAAATTAAACTCAGGCAGAGTATGTTCTCTTCTCTTACTAAAAAGTTAATATGATAATAAGCCTTAAATACTTTGGTGTTATTGCATTTTATGTTTAATAAAATATAAGAGGAACAGGTGACATTATTCCTACTGGTAATTTATCATCCTGGTGATATTCATTAACCACACTAACTGTTAATCAGGTGGAGGCAGTATGTAATCCCAACTACTAAATTGCATTCCTTCTGTCTGTTAACTAGTTCCTAGTGTTGGCCAAAGTCAGACTCACTCAAGTATCCACCTCCATTAATTCTTCCTTTGCCTCTAAAACTAATGTGACCTCTCCCTCTCCATTGGTACATAAAACCTTCTTTACTATTAAACAACAATAACAGTTAACATTTATTAAATGTTTCTTAGGAATCAAAAGCTTAAATGCTATAAACTAAGTTACATAAATAAAAAATCCTGAGAGATAGATTCTATTACCATCTTCATTTTACAAATAAGAAAAGTAAGGTTCAGAAAGGTCAAGTTCTCGCAGCTAAGAAACAGAGCCTGGATTTAAAACTAGGTATGTTTAACACTAAAGTCTATGTTGCTTAAGCCAAAAGCAGTAACACTATGGCAGTATATATATTATACTCCATTGTATCCTATTTACTCACATACCATTGTATCCCATAATTCTATATCAACAGTTCTTTGTTGCACAAAATGATGACTTACATACTTTTATTTCCTAAAAATAAATTGGGCTTAATGAGCACTTGATGAATAAATGGATGAGAAAACAGATGATTACTACAAAAGCCATATATCTTTTATTTATATATATATATATATATATATATATATAAAAACCAGATTATCAATTCTCACACTTGTTGGCCTTAAGACCTCTTTACACTCTTAAAAATTACTGAGGACTCCCAAAGATATTTCATTTAGATGAGTTATATCTACTTATATTTTCTATATTTAAATTTAAAACTAAGAAATTGGAAAATATTTATTATTTTAAAATAACAGTTAAAGCCCCTTAACATGTTAACACAAGTAACATACCATGTTAACACTAGTCAAAAGGAAGATGGAATGACTGTTTTGATATCAAACTAATCAGATTTCATAGCAAAGAGTATTATCAGAAATGAAGGATCATTTCATAATGATAAAATAAAAATTAAAACAACAACCCTAAATATTTCTGTTCCTAGTAAAATAGCATTTGCAAACGACATGAATATTTATATTTTAAGAAAACCAGTGGACTACAAAAAATTACTACAACTAATGAGTTTTGCAATATTATAGGCTATAAAATCAATATATAAAATATCTGCTCATTCCAGAAAAAAGCAATCATAAATTGAAAAAAAATTTTTAATGCCATTTATAATAACAAACTATAAAATACTTAGGAGTAAATCTGACAAAATATATGCAAGTCCTGCCCACCAAAATTGTACATTATTGAAAGAAACTAAAGAAGACCAAAATAAATGGAAAAATAGACTCCGTTCACGAATCAAAAGACTGTATTTTAAGACAGAGCCAACTCCCTCCAAAATGATCTACTGATTCAAAATACTGGCAGATCTTATGAGCAAAGATACCCCAGGAGCACAGGAACACTTAAAGCACAGATACTGGTTTCTATTGTTGTTCAGTTGCTAAGTTGTGTCCAATTCCCTGCAACCCCACGGACAGTAGGTAGCCTGAAATACCAGCTTCCCTGTCTTTTACCATATCCCTGAATTTGCTCAAACTTACGTACATTGAGTCAGTGACACCATCCAACCATCTCATCCTCTGTTGCCCCCGTCTCCTCTTGCTCTCAACCTTTCCCAGCATCAGGGTCTTTTCCAACGAGTTTGCTCTTCGCATCAGGTGGCCAAAGTATTGGAGCTTCAGCATCAGTACTTCCAATGAATATTCAGGATTGATTTCCTTTAGGATTGACATTGGTTTGATCTCCTAGCTGTCCAAGGAACTCTCAAGAGTCTTCTCCAGAACCACAGTTCAAAAGCATCAATTCTTCAGCACTCAGCCTTCTTTACATCCAACTCTCACATCCAACATGACCACTGGAAAAACCATAGCTTTGACTAGATGGACCTTTGTCCACAAAGTGATATCTCTGCTTTCTGATACACTGTCTAGGTTTGTCATAGCTATTCTTCCAAGGAGCAAGCGTCTTTTAATTTTGTGGCTGCAGTCACCATCTGCAGTGATTTTGGAGCTCAAGAAAATGAAATCTGACACTTTCCACTTTTTTCCCATCTATTTGCCATGAAGTGATAGGACTGGATGCCATGATCTTCGTTTTCTGAGTGCTGAGTTTTAAACCAGCTTTGTCACTCTCTTTCACCCATTCACCTTCATCAAAAGGCTCTTTAGTTCCTCTTCACTTTCTGCCATTAAAGTGGTATCATTTGCATATCTGATGTTGTTGATATTTCTCCCTGCAATCTTGATTCCAGCTTGTGAGTTACCCAGTCCAGCATTTTGGTTTCTAATACTATTTTCCAATAAAAGAAACCAAGGCTTCTTAGAGAAATGGTTCCTTCTAGAACAAAATCAAGAAATACATATACCAGGAGCTTGAAGCTTCTTGCAGGGCCAAAAGTAAAGATATACTTATAAAAAGATGCAATGATGGGAGAAAGGCAAATGGGTACCAGAGCCAACTAAAACATCTCAAATGGCCAAAATTGGATTATAATCCAAACTGTAAAATAAATATTCACTAGTCCTTAAGGACAGGGGGAAAATGAATAAACAAACAGATGGTGGAGAAGAGACAAATCGCCAATGCTGAAGAATTCCAAATAACTTACATAGATACTACATCCTCAAGGAAAGTGAGCATTAATCCCCATCCCTTAAGTGTAGTCTGTGCATAGTGATTTTCTTCCAAAGAGTATAATAAAGACAGAAGGGATAAGAGTACATTACAGTGGACAAAGCTGACAAATAATACCTCAACCAGGTGATCAAGGTTAACATCAACAGTGATAAGACATGTGGATAGCATGTACTAAGACATAAGCTATGAGCTTCCCTCATAGCTCAGTCAGTAAAGAATCTGCCTGCAATGCAGGAGACCTGGGTTCGAATCCTAGGTTGGGAAGATTCCCTGGAGAAGGAAATAGCAATGTACTCCAGTATTCTTGCCTGGAGAATCCCATGGACAGAGGAGACTGGCGTGCTACAGTCTATGGGGTCAAAAGAGTCAGATACGACTTAGCAACTAAACCACTAAGACATTCTGAAAACTATCTGACCACTACTCAAATCTGTCAAGGTCATCAAAATCAAGGAAAGTCTGAGAAACTGTCACAGCCAAAAGGAGCCCATGGACTACACCACACCAGGCCTCCCTGTCTATCACCAACTCCTGGAGTCTGCTCAAACTCATATTCATCAAGTCGGTGATGCCATCCATCTATCTCATTCTCTGTTGTCCCCTTCTCCTGCCCTCAATCTTTCCCAGCATCAGGGTCTTTTCAAAGTCCATTCTTCACATCAGATGGCCAAAGTAATGGAGTTTCAGCTTCAGCATTAGTCCGTCCAATGAATATTCAGGACTGATTTCCTCTAGGATGGACTGGTGGGATCTCCTTGAAGTCCAAGGGATTCTCAAGAGTTTTTCCAACACCACAGTTCAAAACCATCAATTTTTCAGCTCTCAGCTTTCTTTATAGTCCAGCTCTCACAGCCATTCATGACTACTGCAAAAACCATAGCTTTGACAAGGTGGACCTTTGTCAGCAAAGTAATGTCTCTGCTTTTTAATATGCTATCTAGGTTGGTCATAGCTTTTCTTCCAAGGAGCAAGCGTCTTTTAATTTCATGGCTACAATTACCATCTGCAGTGATTTTGGAACCCAAGAAAATAAAGTCTGTCACTGTTTCTACTGTTTCCCCATCTATGTGCCATGAAGTGATGGGACCGGATGCTATGATCTTAGTTTCTGAGTGTTGAGTTTTAAGCCAACTTTTTCACTCCCCTTTTTTACTTTCATCAAGAGGCTCTTTAGTTCATCTTTACTTTCTGCCATAATGGTGGTGTCATCTGCATATCTGAGGTTATTGATATTTCTCCCAGCAATCTTGATTTCAGCTTGTGCTTCATCCAGCCCAGCATTTCACATGATGTACTCTGCACAGAAGTTAAATAAGCAAGGTGACAATATACAGCCTTGACATACTCCTTTCCTGATATGGAACCAGTCTGTTGTTCCATGTCTAGTTCTAACTGTTGCTTCTTGACCTGCATATAGATTTCTCAGGAGGCAGGTAAGGTGGTCTGGTATTCCCATCTCTTTAAGAATTTTAAACATTCTTCTGTGATCCACACAGTCAAAGGCTTTGGCACAGTCAATAAAGCAGAAATAGATGTTTTTCTGGAACTCTCTTGCTTTTTCGATAATCCGACGGATGTTGGCAATTTGATCTCTGGTTTCTCTGCCTTTTGTAAATCCAGCTTGAACATCTGGAAGGTCACAGTTCATGTATTGCTGTAGCCCGGCTTGGAGAATTTTGAGCATTACTTTGCTAATGTGTGAGATGAGTGCAATTGTGCGTTAATTTGAACACTTTGGCATTGCCTTTCTTTGGGAATGGGATATAAACTGACCTTTTCCAGTCCTGTGGCCACTGCTGAGTTTTCCAAATTTGATGGCACGTTGAGTATAGCACTTTAACAGCATCATCTTTTAGGATTTGAAATAGCTCAACTGGAATTCCATCACCTCCACTAGCTTTGTTCCCTGGGTAGAGAAGATCCCCTGGAGAAGGAAATGGCAACCCACTCTCTTATTCTTGCCTGGAAAATTCCACGGGCAGAGAAGCCTGGTGGACTACAATTCATGGGGTTGCAGAGTCAGACACAACTGAGCATGCACAGTTGATGATGAGAAATGTGATGGAGAATTTAGTTTTAAGACCAAATTGACAAGATTAGGTGTTATAGAAATGTGACACAGGATCCCATCCTGAGGGCCAACTCTTATCAGGCAACTATATACCTACAATATTAGATAGCCAGTATATCGTTTTTCATCACAACTACTCCTCTATACAACAACATTATTTTCTGTAATAATCATGAAGTGAAAAATAGTAACAATGCAGAAAAGGCAGTAAGATCTTTTCCTTCTAATAGATTTTGTGCACATTATAGAGAAGGCAATGGCACCCCACTCCAGTACTCTTGCCTGGAAAATCCCATGGATGGAGGAGCCTGGTGGGCTGCAGTCTATGGGGTCGCTCAGAGTCGGACATGACTGAGTGACTTCACTTTCACTTTTCACTTTTATGCATTGGAGAAGGAAATGGCAACCCACTCCAATATTCTTGCCTGGAGAATCCCAGGGACGGGGGAGCCTGGTGGGCTGCCATCTCAGGGGTCGCACAGAGTTGGACACGACAGAAGTGACTTAGCAGTAGCAGCATGCCACTAAAAATTTTAAAATAAAAATAAAATTCACACAACAAAAAAGAAAAAAGACTAAAATACCCATTAATTATATTAATTTTTAAAAACAAGAAAATATTGATAAGTACAAGAAAGAATGTAATAAAGTTTTTTGTTTTGAGCTCTTATGCAAATTTGTCAGTGAATTCATTAAAGCTGATATTCTTTGCATATTCATGTTCAATAGTCAAAAAGCCAGATATGTGTTTATCTATGCTCATAATAAATTGAAGAATACTTTTTGTTAATTTCAACTTTCTTTCTTTAAGCAACAAGTATCAAAACAGCTAGAAAAAACTCTTATTTGACAGAGTCTCATAAAATAGCTATTTCATAATAAATTCCAGAAATTACAATACTGTTCATGCCTTCGTTTCTTTAGGCGTTTTTTTCTAGCAACTTTCAGGTGTTCTCTAGTCGAAAAACTTTAAAAACAAATAAATATCCCAAGAACTTAAGTTCTTATGATCATCAGACTATCTATATGATCATCCATATGATCATCAGACAGTTTACTTCAAATCTACCACTTAAACTCAAAAATATTTAGTACTACAGGGGAGCTGAAAAGAGAAATTTTGCCAGAAGGGAGACAGAAGGATTCTAAAACCTTACAAACTTACTCTTGAGTGAGCCTAAATGTAGGTGGGTTTGTTGCGGGGGGCGGGGCGGGGGTTGTTCTGGGGCTGACTATAAAGCTGGGAGTTCTGTGATTTCACTTCTGTATATAAAACAATATTATTCAGGAACATAAAATAAAGATGTGCTCATTGGAAGCTTATCCACCTCTCCCTGCCTCTGAGCCACCAGGGAAGCCCAGATAGTAAAGAATCTTCCTGTAATGCGGGACAGCAGGGTTTGATCCCTAGATCGAGATCTCCTGGAAAAGGAAATGACAACCCATTCCAGTATTCTTGCCTGGAGAATCCCACGGACAAAGGAGCCTCGTGGGCGACAATCTATGTGGTCGCAAAGAGTTGGATATGACTGAGAGACTAATACTAACATTGGAAGCTTACTTACATGCTATGAAATTTAAAATAACAGCAATTGTTTAGAACATGGACCAAAAGAAGACATTTTCAGGAAGGAGTATTTGAGATCTAACATTGTTCAGAACTGCTAGTATATATTGATTTAAAAAAAAAAAAAAAAAAAGACTGTCTTTTAATTGTCTATTTTTTTTTAGTTCTCTATACAATGCAACTCTTACTGCCTGTACCTGTAACAGGCCATTCCTACCACCCCACCCTTATACACCTCTGCTGTCAAGGCAGCTTTACCTGAGCTCCGACTCAAAGGCCTGTGGCTCACAATGCCCTCAGTGCTATTTTCCTCATGGGGAAAAAATGGAGGCTGAAACCTTGGCTTGTACTTAGCACAGAATAATTTTGTTTTCATTTTTTTGAGAATAAGAAAAGTTGCTACATAATTTGAATCAGTTGCCTTCAGAAACACTATCTGAAATTAAAACAATCTAAAGCCAGTCAATCCTAAAAGAAATCAACCCTGAATACTCATTGGAAGGACTGATGATGAAGTTGAAGCCCCAATAATATGTCCACCTGATGCAAAGTGCAGATTCATTGCTAAAGATCCTGATACTGGGAAAGGTTGAAGGCAAAAAGAGAAGAGGGTGGTAGACAATGAGATGGTTGGATGGCATCACCAATTCAAGGGCCATGAACCTGGGCAAACTCTGGGAAATAGCAAAGCACAGGGAGGCCTGGAGTGCTGCAGTCCATGGGGTCACAAAGAAAAGGGTACGACTTGGCAACTAACCACAACAAAAGCATAACAAAAGTTAAGTTCAGTCATATTTTGAAAACTCTGTACATAGGACGGCCTTGGCTGTAAGGTACAGCAGAGAAAACGTACTAAGAACTAAAAACGTAGTCCTAGCTTCACACTATCCAAAGACGTGACTATGAACACAGAAGAGTTTTCTTCTTTGGCTTCTCCTGTAGTGAACTCGTGACAGTTCATTCTCCCATAAAAAAGAACTGCTAAGGACCTTTTCCCAGTTCTTGCAGCTCTTTAGACACAAATTTTATTTCAATATTTGATAAATAACTGAACTTAAAGCAACTCACACAACTGTCTGCCTCAGAGAACCCTTCCCCCTAATCTCCCTTATCATATTTAAATGGCAACTTTTACCTCAGATATAACCTTGGGAGGAACTTTTTTGTAACACCCAGCCGGCCCCTCCAACACACACACATATCCAATCCATCAAAAATTCAATATTTTATCCCATCAAAATTATATTCATAACTTGACCACTTCTTTGCAATTACACTGTTACCATCTTAGTATAAACCCCTACAATCTTAATCCCGGACAGTTGCAAGTTTTCTTGCTTTCAATCCACCATCCACTCTCCTACACAGATCCTTCTAAATATAAGTCATATGACACACCTTTGTTCAAAATTCTATGACTTCTCATCTTCTTGACAATAAAAGCCCAAGTCTTAGCCATCAGCTAAAAAAAACCCTATATGATCTAACTAGGCTCAATCTGCCTTCTTACATAAAAAACCTGCTACCACTCCGACCTTATCTCCTCTCCAATTCATGCTATTGCAGACACTGGACTCCTTTCTCATCCTTATATACACGCCCACCTCAGGGCCATTGCACTTATAGTTCCTCTGCCCTTCCTCATAATATCACATGATTAGCTTCTTTGCTTAGTTCATGTCTATTCAAATATCACCCTAAAAAGATTCCACTGCTACCTATGTAAAAATGGCACTCTATACCAGTCACTACATATCCCTCTATCCTGCTGTATTTGTCTCCAAAATACTGCCATCTGACAAATTCATCAGTGTGCTTATATTGTTCACTTCATCCCAATACAATGTAAGCTTTATGACAGCAGGTGTCTTCTCTGTTTTGTTCACTGTTGTCTTCTTAGTACCTAGAAGAGTAACTGACACATAGGAGGTGCTTCATAATCAAACGAATAATAATCAAATGAATAACAAAAGTAAAAGAACTGATAAATAATCAATTCGTTCCTCAAATAGCATGAGCTAAATACTATGAAGCTTCATTTCCCAATGGAGACAATTACATATAGATTTACAGAGTCAACTGAATTTTACAGTGATTTGGTAGAAACTGAGAAAATTCCAATAATAAATGGAATCTCCTTTTTTAGAGTCCTATATGAATCTGAATTAAGACTATATTTCATTGTAATAATTTATAGTTATAATTTAATTACTAAACTAAATAATCTATTAATTTATTGCTGCTCTTCTGAGCTTAGAGTATATATTTAATTAATACTATGATTTAATAGTCTTAAAGTCCTCACTACAAAAGACTATTCTGGAATCAACTGCATAATTACATTTCCTCAGTGACCTTATAATCTTGTGAGCATTTACTCTAGACTAAACAGCCTCATTCAGCTGCCTTGTGTCTGACTGTCGATGAAAGAAGCTTGTTTGACAACTGCTTTAGGCAGAAACATATTTTTTTCCATGATTGCAAAAAAAGATTTAAAACTTACCAGACTAGTGCCAGACTAGACCTTTATGCACAAGGTTCATGATAGATGTGTGACTTGATTTCTAATTCAAATGCCAATAAAAACAGATAGTAAAGACATTTTGCTGTCATAGCCATAAGAAGTTAATTTAGTAATACTTTCATAATTACAACAAAGTATATGTGATACTATATACACACATATATTGCAATTTTTGTGAATTCTGTACTTCTCCATATTCTTTGATTTTCTGGTGCCCTTGAGAATTTTTCTAAAACTAATATATAAACTTTAATGTACAGAATTAAAAACAAAGCCAACAAAACAAATACCTCTTATCTATCCTTTGACAATACAAGTATAATAAGTCAATAGATAAAGACATTGACCAAAAAAACAGAAATTCTACAACATGGTTTAAAAAGAATTTCAACATAAAAAAGAAAAATCACTTAATCAATCAACATGATACTTAATGATGAAAGACTTGAAGCATTTACCAAAAAAACAAGACATAAGAAAAACTGCAGTCATCCAAAATGTGTAACACCAAGTTAAGAAGTTCTAGTCAAATGCAATAAAATATGAAACTGAAATCAGACACAGAGCATTTAAAATAAAAAATGCATTTTTTTCCAGATGACTGGCTTCCGGATAGAAAACCTCATCACCTTAAAGAACAAGTAAAATTCTCAGTAAAACAGCTATATACAAAATGAAAATGTATTTAACCAAGAACCAGTTAGAAAGCATAATGAAAAATTTTTAACTACAGCATCCTAAGTATGATATAACAAAAACTAATTTCCAAGAAATGTGTAAGATATATGAAAATTCAATAAATTTTAAACTTGTCGGTTTAAAGCAATTCCAAATGAAATACCAAAAAATGTAGTGCTTGGTTGAATCTACAGGGTAATAAGGATGGCCATGTCTTACTTGTTAAGGTGTTTGGGCTTGCTTTGCTATATTACTTGGTTCATAATATCCTGTAATGAAAATTTTCAAATGTACAGACATTTTGAAAGAACTATAGGGTGCTCTTTTGCTTTGGCCAAACTTGGAAGAATAAATGTTTAAAGATTCTAAAACACTTTGAAAAACATAAAGAGCAAAGGAAGACTTGCCCCACTGTGGTAGGCAGAATTCTGAGACAGCCCCCAAATTCCCACCTCATTGTGTGCACCTTTACATGATTTTATCCTCATGGATATGATGAATTTCAATCCTTAGATATATTATATGGCAAAAGGAATTCCGGGATGTAACTAAGATCTCAAATTGGTTGATTTTGAGTTAATAAAAAGGGAAATTATCTAAGTAGACCAAACTTAAACAGGTAGGAGCCCTTAAGAAAGCAAGAGATTCAAAAAGATTTTCTCCTACTAGCACTGAAAAAGATGAAAAACAACTGTGAGTTCTAAATCGGCAAGAAACCTAATTCTACCAATAATATGAATCAGCTTGAAAGACAACCCCCAAATCTCACTAACATGGACCCACAGCACCTGCTGACACTTTGATCACAGCCACATGCAATCTGAGTAAAAGATTCAAGTAACCCATGTCCAGACTAATAATATGCAGACACTGATAATAAATAAGATAAAGTGGATACTGTTTTAAGCCACTTAAGTGTGTGGTAATTTAATGCATAGCAATAGAAAATAAATATATGACTAATACTAAAACATATCATGAATTTAAATGAATAAGAAAGTGATGTGCTTAAATAACTGAAATACAGATTAATGGAAGAGAAAGGTCAGTGGACCAAAAATCCTAGAATGTTAATCTAAAACATCAATAGGGGGAAAAAAAAAAGACTAATGAATAAATTATGCTGGGCCAACTGATTTACTAGTTGAAAAAAATGGAGTAAAGATTCTTTTACTGTTCCTTACAAATAAAATACATTCCACATGGATTGTGATTACATGTAAATATTGAAGCTACCAAAAAATTAGAATATAAATAAATATATATATAAAGCTTTGTGTTGATTTAGGACTTCCTAAGTAGCACAGCAATTGAAAATTGGCAGAACATCATTAAAATATTTTACTGCTCAAAGATTAAGCTTACTTCACATAAAGCAACCCAAATGTCCATCAACAGATGAATGGATAAAGATGTATGTGTACACACACACACACACACACACACACACAAACACAATGGAATATTACTCAGCCATTAAAGAGAATGAAATCCTGCCATATGCAATAATGTGGATGGACCTAAAGAGTATTATACTTAGTGAAATAAGTCAGACAAAGACAAAAACTCAGTTATTTATACGTAGAATCTAAAACATAAAATGAATGCACATAACAAAGCAGAAACAGTCTCACAGATACAGTAAACAAACTTGCGATTTGAAAGAAGGAAGTAGGAAAAAGCAATATTACAGGTATAGGATCAAGAAAAAAGGTACTCGATGAGATGGATCTCACTGATACCTTCAGGACATTCCATCCAAATGTAAAAGAATATACCTTCTTCTCAAGTGCACCTGGAACATTCTCCAGGATAGACCACATCTTGGGTCACAGATCAAACCTCAGTAAATTTAAGAAAGTTGAAATCAAGCATATTTTCTGACCACAACACTATGAGACTAGATATCAATTAGAAAAAAAAAAAACTGTAAGAAACACAAACACATGGAGATTAAATAACGCATTTCTAAATAACCAACGGGTTACTGAAGAAATAAAAAAAACAAAATTTCTAGAAACGACAATAAAAACATGACAACTCAAAAACTATGGGATGCAGCAAAAGCAGTTCTAAGAGGGAAGTTCATAGCAATACAATCCTATCTCAAGAAGCAAGAAAAACATTGACTAGACAACCTAATCTTACACCTAAAACAACTGGAAAAAGAAGAACAAAAAACCCCCAAAATAAGTAAAAGGAAAGAAATCATAAAAATCCAAGCAGAAATAAATGAAAAAGAAATGAAAGAAATAATAGTAAAGATTAATAAAACTAAAAGCTGGTTTTTTGAGAAGATAAACAAAACTGACAAACCTTTAGCCAGACTCAAAAAAAAAAAAAAAGAGAAGAATCAAATCAACAAAATTAGAAATGAAAAATGGGAGGTTACAATAGACAATGCAGAAATACAAAGGATTATAAGAGACTATTAAGAGCAACTATATGGCAACTAAATGGATAACCTGGAAGAAATGGACAGATTCTTAGAAAACTTCAATCTTCCAAGCCTGAACCAGGAAGAAATAGAAATTATGAACAACCCAATTACAAGCACTGAAATTAAAGCTGTGATCAAAAATCCACCCAAAATACAAAAGCCCAGGACCAAATGGCTTCACAGGAGAATTCTATCAAGCATTTAGAGAAGAGCTAATGCCTATCCTTCTAAAACTCTTTCAAAAAATTGCAAAGGAACACTTCCAACCTCATTCTACAAGGCCACCAGCATGCTGACACCAAAACCAGACAAAGACAACACAAAAAAAGAAAACTACAAGCCAATATCACTGATAAAGACAGATGCAAAATTCCTCAACAAAATTTTAGCAAACAGAATTCAAAAACACATCAGAAAGCTCATACACCATGATCAAGTTGGGTTTATTCCAAGAATGCAAGGATTCTTCAGTATACGAAAATCAATCAATGTGATACACCATAATAACAAATTGAATGATAAAAACCATATGATCATCTCAACAGATGCAGGAAAAGCCTTTAACAAAATTCAGCATCCATTTATGATTAAAACTCTTCAAAAAATGGGCACAGAAGGAACTTACTTCAACATCAGTTCAGTTCAGTCGCTCAGTCGTGTCCAACTCTTTGTGACCCCACGTACCGCAGCACGCCAGGCCTCCCTGTCCATCACCAACTCCCGGAGTCTACCCAAACTCACGTGCATAGAGTTGGTGATGCCATCCAACCATCTCATCCTCTGTCGTCCCCTTCTCCTCCTGCCCTCAATGTTTCCCAGCATCAGGGTCTTTTCCAATGAGTCAGCTCTTCACATCAGGTGGCCAAAGTTTTGGAGTTTCAGCTTCAACATCAGTCCTTCCAATGAACACCCAGGACTGAGCTCCTTTAGGATAGAGTGGTTGGATCTCCTTGCAGTCCAAGGGACTCTCAAGAGTCTTCTCCAACACCACAGTTCAAAAGCATCAATTCTTCAGTGCTCAGCTTTCTTTATAGTCCAACTCTCACATCCATACATGACCACTAGAAACACCATAGCCTTGACTAGACAGACCTTTGTTGGCAAAGTAATGTCTCTGCTTTTTAATATGCTGCCTCGGATGGTCATAACTTTCCTTTCATGGAGTAAGTGTCTTTTACAGACTATATATGATAAGTCTACAGCAAACATTATTCTCAATGGTAAATAACTGAAAGGATTCCCCCTAAGATCAGGAATAAGACAAGGGTGTCCACTTTCACAACTATTATTCAGCATAGTTCTGGAAGTCCTAGCTACAGCAATCAGAGAACAAAAAGAAATAAAAGGAATCCAGATTGTAAAAGAAGAAATAAAGTTCTTACTGTTTGCAGATGACAAGATACTGTACAAAGAAAACCCTAAAGACAGTATTAAAAAATTACTAGAGGTAATCAGTGAATTTAGCAAAGTTGTAGGATACAAAATCAATACACAAAAATCACTTGCATTTCTATATACTAACAATGAAAAATCAGAAAGAGGAATTAAGGAATCAATCCTATTCACCACTGCAACAAAAAGAATTAAATATCTAGGAATAAACTTACGTAAGGAGACAAAAGAACTGTACACAGAAAATTATAAGACACTGTAGGAAGAATCAATATTGTGGAAATGACTATCCTACCAAATGCAATCTACAGATTCAATGCAATCTCTATCAAATTACCAACAGCATTTTTCACAGAACTAGAACAAAAAATTTCCCAATTCATATAGAAATACAAAAGACCCTGAATAGCCAAAGCAGTGTTGAGAAAGAAGAATGAAGCTGGAGGAAATCAACCTTCCTGACTTCAGATTATACTACAAAGCTACAGTCATCAAGACAATATGGTACTGGCACAAAAACCGAAATATAGACCAATGGAACATGATAGAAAGCCCAGAAATAAACCCATGCACCTATGGATACCTTATTTTTGACAAAGGAGGCAAGAACATACAATGGGGCAAAGACAACCTCTTCAATAATGGTGCTGAGAAAACTGGACAGCTACATGTAGAAAAATGAAATTAGAACACTTCTTAACACCATACACAAAGATAAACTCAAAATGGATTAAAGATCTAAATATAAGACCAGAAACTATAAATCATCCTAGGGGAAAATATAGGCAGAACACTCGATGACATAAATCAAAGCAAAATCCTCTATGAACCACCTCCTAGAATGATGGGAATAAAAACAAAAGTAAACAAGTGGGACCTGATTAAACTTAAAAAGCTTTTGCACAGTAAAGGCAACTATAAGCAAGGTGAAAAGACAAGCCTTCAGAATGCAAGACAATAATAGCAAATGAAAAACTGACAAAGGATTAATTTCCAAAATATACAAGCAGCTCATACAACTCAATGCCAGAAAAACAAACAACTCAATCAAAAAGTGGGGAAAAGACCTAAACAGACATTTCTCCAAAGAAGACATACAGATGGCTAACAAACAGATGAAAAGATGCTCAACATCTCTCATTATTAGAGAAATGCAAATCAAAACTACAATGCCATATCACCTCGCACCAGTCAGAATGGCCATCATCAATAAGTCTATAAACAATAAATGCTGGAGAGGGTGTGAAGAAAAGGGAATGCTCTTGCTCTGTTGGTGGGAATGTACATTGATACAGCCACTATGGAAGATAAGATGGAGATTCCTTAAAAAACTAGGAATAAAACCACCGTATGACCCAGCAATCCCACTCCTAAGCATATACTCTGAGGAAATCAAAACTGAAAAAGACACATGTGTCCCATTGTTCATTGCAGCACTATTTACAATAATTAGAACATGGAAGCAACCTAGATCTCCATCGACAGATGAATTGATAAAGATATTGTGGTACATATACAAAATGGAATATTACTCAGCCATAAAAAGGAACAAATTTGAGTCAGTTCCAATGAGGTGGATGAACCTAGAACCTGTTATACAGAGTGAAGTAAGTCAGAAAGAGAAAGTAAATATCATATTCTAACATATATATATGGAATCTAGAAAAATGGTACTGAAGAACTTGTTTACAGGGCAGCAATGGAGAAACAGACATAGAGCACAGATTCATGGACATGAGGAGAGGGGAGGAGAGGGTGAGATGTATGCAAAGAGTAACATGGAAACTTACATTACCATATGTAAAATAGATAGCCAATCAGAATTTGCTGTATGGTTCAGGAAACACAAATAGGGGCTCTGTATCAATCTAGATTGGTGGAATGGGGCGGGAGACGGGAAGGAGGTTCAAAAGGGAGGGGATATGTGTATACCTATGAATGACTCATGTTGAGGTTTGACAGAAAACAACAAAATTTTGTAAAGCAATTATCCTTCAATAAAAAATAAATTAATTAAAAAGAAAAAAGGTACTATGTATAAAATGGATAAGGAACAAAGATATATTGTACAGCAAAAAGAAACATAACCATTATTTTGTGATAACTTTAAAGGGAATACAATCTATAAAAATAATCATTATGCTGTAACTAGAAATTAACATAATATTGTAAATCAACAACATTTCAATTAAAATAAAAACAGGTACAAAATCAATGATGCCCATTAAAAGTCCAAAAAAGAAAAAAAAGGAAATATCATTATTTTGAATAATTTCACATCATAAGCAATATAAGATAAACTTTACATTTTGAAGGTTAGTAGTCATATGATATGGCTGACATAAAAATAAGTAAAAATATTACTCCAGTAGAAAAGAGAATGTGGGGCAAAAACAGACAATTGAAAATTCATAATAGGGAGTAAAAGAGGGAAAGAAATTACTGAGTCTATGCCACAATCATAAAGGTAAAGAGTTTCCTAAGGAAATGAAACAGCACAAGCAATGGCACAAAACTGTGAGACACCATGAGGTTCTTAAGAAACACCACGATGAGAGGACTGGGGCATATGGCCAGGAAGGTAGATAGGGGTCAGATTATGCAGATAATGATGAGCCACTGAAGGATATTACTAATATAGAGACATGGCCAGATTGATATATTAGAAAGTTTTCTCTGGCAACAATGAGGAAGGCTTAAGGAGGAAGACAAAAAGAATGTTAAAATAAAAAATTTTTAGAATATGTTCAATATCTCATCTCAAATTCGTGACATATAAAATTCCAATTTATCAATTTTTAAGAGCAAAAGAATGACCAAGAAAAGTAGCTGCAAGTTTGGCATATACCTTCCAAATTTCAGACAATAAAGCTACAGTAATCAAAACAGCATGGTACAGGCACAAAAACAGACATGTAGATTAATGGAACAGAAGAGAGGGCCCAGAAATAAACCCACACATCTCTGGTCAATTAATCTTCAACAAAAATGGCAAGAATATACAATGAGAAAAGACAGTCTCTTCAGTGAGTGGCTGGAAAAGCTAGACAGCCAAACATAAATCAATGAAATTATAACACTCCCTCAAACTCTAAACAAAAATAAACTCAAAATGGTTTAAAGACCAACATATAGGACATGAAAAAATTAAAATTCCTAGAAGAGAACACAGGCCAGACATTCTTGACATAAATTGTAGCAATATTTTCTAAAATCAGTCTCCCAAGGCAAAAGAAATAAGCAAAAGTAAATGAATGGGACCTAATCAAACTTAAATACTTTCGTGCAGTAGAGGAAACCATAAACAAAATGAAAAAACAGCCTACCAAATGGGAGAAAATACTTGCAAACAATGGAACCAACAAGCAGTTAGTATCTAAAATACACGAACCACTCACACAACTCAGTATCAAAAACACAAACAACCTAATCAAAAAATAGGCAAAGACCTAACTAGACATTTCTCCAAAGAACACATACAGCTAGCCAACAGCCACACGAAAAGATGCTCAACACTGCTAATTACTAGAGAAATGCAAATCAAAATCACAATGAGGTATCACCTCATACATGTCAGAATGGCTACCATTAAAAAGCTTACAAATAACAAATGTTGGAGAGGGTGTGCAAAAAAGGGAACCCTCCTACACTGTTGCAAAGTAAGTTGGTGCAGCCACTATAGAGACTATATGGAGGTTCCTAAAGAAACTAAAATTAGAGCTACCATCAGTTCAGTTCAGTCACTCAGTCGTGTCTGACTCTTTGCGACCCCATGAACCGCAGCACGCCAGGCCTCCCTGTCCATCACCAACCACCAGAGTCCACCCAAACCCATGTCCATTGAGTTAGCGATGCCATCCAACCATCTCATCCTCTGTTGTCCCCTTCTCCTCTGCCCTCAATCTTTCCCAGCATCAGGGTCTTTTCCAATGATCAGCTCTTGGCATCAGGTGGCCAAAGTTTTGGAGTTCCAGTTTCAACATCAGTCCTTCCGATGAACACCCAGGACTGATCTCCTTTACGATGGACTGGTTGGATCTTCTTACAGTCCAAGGGACTCTCAAGAGTCTTCTCCAACACCACAGTTCAAAAGCATCAATTCTTCAGTGCTGAGCTTTCTTTATAATTCAACTCTCACACCCATACATAACTACTGGAAAAACCATAGCCTTGACTAGACAGACCTTTGTTGGCAAAGTAATGTCTCTGCTTTTTAATATGCTGTCTAGGTTGGTCATAACTTTCCTTCCAAGGAGTAAGCGTCTTTTAATTTCATGACTGAAATCACCATCTGCAGTGATTCTGGAGCCCCAGAAAATAAAGTCGACCACTGTTCCCACTGTTTCCCCATCTATTTGCTATGAGTGATGGGACTAGATGCCATGATCTTCGTTTTCTGAATGTTGAGCTTTAAGCCAACTTTTTCACTCTCCTCTTTCACTTTTATCAAGAGGCTCTTTAGTTCTTCTTCACTTTCTGCCGTAAGGGGGGTGTCATCTGCATATCTGAAGTTATTGATATTTCTCCCGGCAATCTTGATTCCAGCTTGTGCTTCTTCCAGCCCAGCGTTTCTCATGATGTACTCTGCATAGAAATTAAAGAAGCAGGGTGACAATATACAGCCTTGACGTACTCCTTTTCCTATTGGAACCAGTCTTTTTTTCCATGTCCAGTTCTAACTGTTGCTTCCGGACCTGCATACAGGTTTCTCAAGAGGCAGGTCAGGTGGTCTGGTATTCCCATCTCTTTTAGAATTTTCCACAGTTTATTGTGATCCACACAGTCAAAGGCTTTGGCATAGTCAATAAAGCAGAAATAGATGTTTTTCTGGAACTCTCTTGCTTTTTCGATGATGCAGCGGATGTTGGCAATTTGATCTCTAGTTCCTCTGCCTTTTCTAAAACCAGCTTGAACATCTGGAATTTCACAGTTCACGTATTGCTGAAGCCTGGCTTGGAAAATTTTAAGAATTACTTTGCTAGTGTGTGAGATGAGTGCAATTGTGTGGTAGTTTGAACTACCATATGATCCAGCAATCTTACACCTAAGGATATATGTGCACCCACAATGAAACATTACTCAGCCATAAAAAAGAATGAAATATTGCCATCTGTGACATGGATGGACCTAGAGAATATCATACTAATTCAGACAAAGACAAATATGTATCACTTACAATGTAGAATCTAAAAAATAATACAAATGAATCCAGAGACAAAGCAGAAACACAGTCACAGACACAGAAAACAAACTTATGGTTACCAAAGGGGAAAGAGAACAGAGAGGGATAATTAGGAATATGGGACTAACATATGCAAACTACTATACATAAAATAGATAAGCAATAAGGATTTACTATATAGTACAGGGAATTATATTTCATATTTTATAATAACCTATAATGGAAAATAATCTAAATATTTATTTGTTATTGTTCAGTTGTTAAGTTGTGTCCGACTCTTTGTGACTGCAGCACACCAGGCTCCACGGTCCTCTACTATTTCCCAGAGTTTGCTCAAATTGATATCCACTGAGCCAAAGATGCTATCTATCCATCTCATCCTCTGCTGCCCTTTTCTCCTTTTGCCTTAAATCTTTTCCAGCATCAGGGTCTTTTCTAATGAGTCAGCTTTTTGCATCAGGTGGCCAAAGTATTAGATATTCAGCATCAGTCTTTCCAATGAATATTTAGGGTTGATTTTCTTTAGGATTGACTTGTTTGATCTCCTTACAGTCCAAGAGAGTTTTAAGAGTCTTCTCCAACATCACAATTCTAAAGTATCAGTTCTTCAATGCTCAACCTTCTTTATGATCCAACTCTCACATCCATACATGACTACTGGAAAAACTATAGCTTTGACTATACAGAACTTTGTTGGCAAAGTGATGTCTCTGCTTTTTAACATGCTATATAGGTTAAGCTGACTCACAGTTCTGTATATCTAATACTCTAAATTAACTAAACTTTCAAAAGAGGGAAAGGAAAGAAAGGGGGAAGAAAAGGAGGGAGTAAGAGAGAGAGAGAAAAAGAGAGAAAGGAAAGGAAAGAGGAAGGAAGGGAGGGAGAGAGGGAGGAGGGGAGAGAGAGAGAGAAAGAGACAGACAGAAAGAAAGAACTGAAGGAAGAAAAGAAGGAAAAAAGAAGGGAAGACAAAAAATCTCCATGGTTATAATGAAGGTAGATAGGTGGATCTTCTATTTTAGGGGAACTATACCCTATCCTATTCCCTGAAGAATGAACATTTTAATTGCTTTGCCAATAACCATACGGATTTGTAACAGGTCAGTTACTTCTGTTCGGCAATCTGATTTTTATCTATGTCATCTATGGCCACAAAAGAAAACAAAATTGACAGGTGCTGATGGAGATCAAACAAGAAACTTTCTTCTAATTATCATCAGGTTCTAGTTAACTGAGTTAATCCAATACTGTCATTACGACCACAGTTTTTTTCATGATTGATTTCACAATAATAAGAAAATGATCTCATCAACTGGTTAGGAAGTACTCTAGATATTAAACTATTACAGTTTGTTTATTTAAAGCTCTACTAGTTGATAGCATGGAACTTACATATGTTACCAGAAGAGACAGAAATGAATGTATGCACTTGGCTAAAACATTCTACCACAGAGAAACATACAAAAATGTTCTACAGAAATGAAGATTAAAATTTTATTCTACAGCAATCTGGTAGCAAATGGTTCACTTAAATTCACAAATAAGGAAAAGTGAAAAATATACATCTTGCTTAAAGATTATAGCTTATCCTATAAAATGTTTTTCCTTATTTCTGTAGTAGGTTCATGAATGAAATGTTCATATTAAATAAATCAGATATTTAAAACGGTAGTGATATTTGACTAAATAATACGATGAATTAAATTGATAAATGCTTGTAGTTTATATTAGTTAAGGGAAATACTCTTCTTTGGCTGGGAAGTAGTAAAATATTAACTACAAAGCCAGTTGATTATTAAAAAGACACTTTCAGAAGGCCAATCAATGAGACTTTACTAAACTAACCACTAAAGCAGCAGTCTGGGGAATGTCAATTAGCAGTTAAGTTTCTCCAGTGCTTGCTCCCACTAGCACAGAATTAATAAAATATGTTTACATATTGCCTTGAGCAAACCTGAAGAATACTGCCAGTGCAATCTGAACTATAATTACATATTCATAATATCCTCCTTAATGAGAAATTTTCATTTATTCTTCATCTACTTCCCAAGTTTAACTAACTTTAGGAAAAATTCCAGTAAAAATTACCTAAAATCTCATGGCAATGTACTTTCAGTTTTATCCTTTTTCCAATTACACATGACACAAATGTAGTTCTTTGAAGACAAAATGCCTCCCAAGACCTTATTCCACATACTCCCAAAATTATATAATTAAAATTATTTTGAAAGTGTCTACATCCATAGTTTTGCACCAACTAATGTGAAGCTACAAAATGCAGTATTCTTAACTTCATCATGTCATACAGATTTCAAAACAGATATAAGAAGTGGAGATAAGGTAGTTAATTAATTATCTATTTGCCTGTAGAAAAACTGAACTTGTCTCCTCTATAGGATAACATAATATAAAATGGAAAATTTGTTGTAACAGTAAAAGAGAAGAATAGAAGTTAAGAGTTTTATGGGAAGGAAGAGAGCCCACTATAAACGGATACCTTAGGCTTAGCAGATGCAATCTTCGAACAAAGAAAGATATGGACAAACCTTAGAAGAGATGTGTAACTACTATACCTTAAGTCAACTAAAGTTTATATTCCTTGTACCTTAAAAGTAGAACCTCTGTAGATACCAAATTATTCTTTGCAAAGTCACTTCACTGAGCAACTTCTTCCATTTCTTTCCAAGTGTTTCTGAAAATCAGATTACATCTTATATCTATAGTAATTATTAAAAAAGAAGAAAGCATATGGCTTCAAATAATAATTCCAGAAAAGAAAATGAACTAGTAAAGTAAGAAATTAATTTAGGATTTATTTTGGCAAATGCTAAGTATGAAGTCATAACATGTCATCAAAGAGACCACCTGGTTCCCAAAATGAAATTGTCTGTATAGAATTCAATCCATTTCTTAAGATAAAAGTCTGGACAGAAGGAAGGTGTGAGACACCTTTTATTTTGGTAGATACTTTTACATCAAGAAAAAGTCAACGATTCTTTAGGAATTCTGACATCACTATTGACAATCTAGAAATTTCTCCACCAGTGAGCCACAGAAAGCTGAAATTTATAGTCAATCGTGAAATACATACAAACTGGTAATCTAAACAGTTTGTCCTCTTAACTGTTGTGGATACAGAATATATTGCACAGTCTTTGTTGAGAGAGATGAAAATATACTTCTAGAATCCTGGAACTAACTATATTCTAAATACTCAGTAATAATTGAAAGTCCCTCAACCACTAAAACAAAATAAAATCATGATCCTGTATCCTTTATTTAGATTCAAATAAAATTTTACGTAAAAAAACCCCTCCAGCACTCCAGGCCTTATACTAGGTACAACAGATTATGGCTGGAAGAATTTGAAGCCTATGATACATGGATGATAACTTCAGGCACAACAAAACTGAGATGAAACTACAGACTTGATACTCAACTCCCTACATTAATGGCCTGACAGAAAAAGGGACATAAATATTTCTGGCAATCAATTTTATTTATCTCAAGTCTCTACTGTTTTGTTGCACAACCTATCCAATATTCAAACAAAATTACAATAAACACAAGAAAGCAAGAAAAACAAATCTAATATTAAGTCATAAAGTAATCAACAGAATTGAACCCAGACATGCTGAAACTATCAAAGAGGCACTCGAAAATAACACGATTAATAAGCTAAAGGAATTAGTGGAAAAAGTGGATAATATGTACAAATAGGAAATTTCAACAAAAAGATGGAGATTACCAAGGGGAGTGAAATGGAAATGCTATAAGTGAAAACTGCTATATCAGAAAGAATACCTTTGATGAGATTATCAGCAAGAACGGCACAGAAGAATAAGTAAACTGTAAGGATAGGGCAAGAAGAATTATCCAAACTTTCAAAACATAAACTCAAGAGAAGATTGAAAAAACACAAAATAGAGCATTCAAGACTGTAAAACAACATCAGAAGGTTTTACATATGTGAAATCAGAGTCTCAAAATGAAAATACAGAGAAAATGGGGCCAATTATTTAATACTTTTGTTATCACAAACTCTATTGGGAATTTTAGGCTTCGTTTTTCTTCTTTACTTTATGCTTGGAGGTTACAGGACTTTTAAAGAGACTATAAAACTAGAGAAAATAGTGTATAAGTAAATTACCTATGATTCTAACAGTAATTTCAACTTGGAGCCTCCATGTTCATATGCAAAATACAATGCACTATGTTCAAAGTTGTAGTTGTGGTTTTGATGATGTGTGTAGGTTTTACCATCTGTTTCATCTATCTTCTTTTTGTTGTCGGGGCCCTTTTCTACATTTTTTTTTTACTTCACTTCACTGTATTCATTATTTTCCTTTCATATTATACTCTTTAAGCTATTTTATTTTATTAAGAAATAACTGTTTTTAGATTATTCAGTAGTTTAGATTGAGACAGCAGATCAAGATCCAATGTGCTCCATTCAACAAAGTTTGTACCTATACTTTCCAATTACACAAATACCCATGTGTTCGCCCAAGACAAAATATGATTATCTACATGGCTCACAAAAGCCATAACCCCAAGTTCGTTTCCAAAATGGATGCTACAGCTTCTGAGCCATTAGGCCTGTCCTGTATCATACCCTTTGACAAAATATATTTTACAGCTCATTTCTCATAAATATAACTGCACTGTACTTAACTGATAGTAAATCTGCTCTTTTTCATGACAAGGAGTTCAATTCTATTTTCATGGCTTACAGCTGACTATTAATAAATGAAGCCCCTATTTCTAAAAAATACAAAGTGAGCAAAAATGAAGAGCTACTTCAGTATGTCTGCCAATGACATTCTTAAAAGGGAACTAGTACAATTCAATTTCAAAAGACCTAATAAGACAGTAGGAAAAAGTAATATATTAACTTAGCATTAAGCACCATTCGTTTCTCACAAAAGAGTTAAGTTCTATAAACTCAGAATCTAGCAGTGTTAAAGTGTCAGTTAAAAACAGAAACAACAAAGCCCTAAACATCAGCTCCTCAATGAAAAGTTCTTCTGGACACTTACCCGAGTCTTCCTAGCATCTCAAGCTCAGGAACCTGTGGTCCACATGTCTCTATCTGCAGTGGTTGGTATTCATACAGAGCTTCTTCAAGTTTTTGAATGGGTGCTAATGAAATATGCTGACCCTGTTAGAAAAATGAAAGAAAAGAATACTTGTAAATATTACTTTCATATTACTACTTATTTGCAGTTTTTAAAGATGAGCTAAATTTCTTCACGTTAAAAATATTACCTGTTTTTCATTGTATTACTGAAACCCACATTATATAATTAACACACAGCGACAAATAATTTAAAGGAAGAAAATCAAATCCATCATTAAATTCAAATTTAGCCTTAAAGAGTAGTTGTTCAATGTCAGTGGTGAAAGTGAAAAGTGTTAGTCGCTCAGTCATGTCTGACTCTGCGATCACATGGACTACAGCCTGCCAAGCTCCTCTGTCTATAGGATTTTCCAGGCAAGGATACTGGAGTGGGTAGCCATTTCCTTCTCTGGAGGATCTTCTCGACCCAGGGATCAAACCTGGGTCTCCTGCACTGCAGGCAGATTCTTTACCATCTGAGTCACCAGGGAAGCCCAATGTCAATGGCAGAATTCACCAAATATATAAGCATAATCTGTTCTCACATTTTCCTATTACAATTTTGATAATTTGTGCTTTCTTGAAAGTTATAGATAGGGAGCACAGTAATGAAATCATTATGTGCAAAGTTTTGCCACAGAATGTCTATTCTGAGTCTATAATGGAAGTAAACTTACTTATCAAATGTGTGTATTTGATGTCTACTTACACACACACACACAAAATGAGAAAAGTTTATGCAAAAACTAAGTTGGATAAAATATCCACATATTTTCCTGAAAAGTACTACTGGAAAACTAAAATTAAAAGACCATATTTGATTAAAAATATACAAAATAAAATGCCACTCAGCAACATAGCACCATTACATTGAGATTTCCATATTTATAATCTGAGCATAGAATTCTAATTTTTGAATATGTGTATTTTTTTTACAGTCCATGTTTTCTGATTCTAACTACAGTTCTGTTACTTTTCTTGGTATAGTTCTCATCAGTTTCTCTATGTCCTAACTTTCTAATAAAAACTAGTTTTTACAGTTATTAGTTCTAATATTTTCTAATTTTTAATTTATTTCTCTTATTACCTCCCTTAGTTTCCTTTTCTTTTTCCCCTATATTACTAAGTTGGATACATAAAGCAATTGTTTTCTCTTTTATTTAAAGGAGGAGGAAAAAAAGGTAAAAACCATGACTTACAAGCGCAGCTGAGGCAGTGACGAATGAGACACTGAAGATGTCTGTATATGACTCATGGTTTTTCTCTTCAACAACTTTAATATGCTGTAACATTATCTTAGCTAGTTTAACATAATATTAACAGCTTCTCTGACACTGGGACCTCACAAGTCCATCACCAAATCTGGGGAAAGGACTTGAAAAAACATTTCTCCAGAGATACACAAATGGCCAATAAGCACAAGGAAAGATGACTAACATCACTACTCATTAGGGAAATCCAAATCAAAACTATAATGATATACAGTCATCCCTCAGTATCTCTAGGGCTGGAGGAGAGGTCTGGTGCCATGATCCAGATACCAAAATTCGCAGATGCACAAGTCTCTTATATAAAATGGCATACTAGTACAGTCAGCCCACTCCATCCCCAGATTCCTCATCCCTGGGTTCTGCGTCCACAAACTGACCAAACCCAGATGGAACTTCATGGTTGGCTGAATCCATAGATGTGGAAGCCACAAATACAGAGGGCCCCACTGTGGCACTTCACACCCACAGCTATTTAGGATGTCTATTATCCAGAACAAAAACAAAAAACACATAAAATAACAAGTACTGGCAAGGATGTGGAGAAACTGGAACTCACGTGCATTGCTGATGCGAATGTAAAATGGTGTTACTGTGGAAAATAGATAGCAATTCCTCAAAAGATTAAATATAAAATTACCATATGAGCCGGGCTTTCCTGGTAACTCAGACGGCAAAGAATCCACCTACAATGCAGGAGACCCAGGTTCGATCCCTGGGTTGGGAAGATCTCCTGGGGAAGGGACTGGCTACCCACTCTAGTATTTCTGCTTGGAGAAATCCATGGACAGGAATAGACAGGCTACAGTCATGGGGTTGGAAAGAGTCGGACACAACTGAGCAACTAACACTTGCACCTGCACTACCATATGAGCTAACAACTCCGTTTCTTGGTTATACCCAAAAGGAAGGAAGCAAGAACTTGAACAGCTGTGCTCATAGCAGCATTATTCACAATAGCCAAGAGATAAAGTAACCCATGTTTCCATCAATTAATTAATGAATAGGATATACAACATAATGGACTATTTTGTTGCTGTTCAATCACTAAGTCATGTCCGACTCTTTGTGACCCCATGCAATGCCACACCAGACATCCCTGTCTTTCACTATCTCCCAGAGTTTGCTCAAATTTATGTCCATGGAGTCAGTGAGCTATCTAACCATCTCACCCTCTGCTGCCTTCTTCTCCTTTTGCCTTCAATCCTTCCCAGCATCAGGGTCTTTTCTAATGAATCGGCTCTTCATATCAGTTGGACACAGTATTGGAGTTTCAGCTTCAGCATCAGTCTTTTCAATGAATAGTAAGGACTGATTTCCTTTAGGATTGATTGGTTGGATCTCCTTGCTGTCCAGGGGATTTTCAAGAGTCTTCTCTAACACCACAGTTCAAAAGCATCTACTCTTCAGTACATAGCCTTCTTTATGGTCCAACTCTCACATCCGTACATGACTACTGGAAAAACCATTAAGTTTGACTATATGGACTTTTGTTGATAAAGTGATGTCTTTCATTTTTAGTATGTATCTAAGTTTGTCATAGTTTTTCTTCCAAGCACCGAGTGTCTTTTAATTTCATGGCTGCAGTCATCATTCACAATGATTTTGGAGCCCAAGAAAATAAGATCTGTCACTGTTTCCACTTTTTCCCCTTCTATTTACCATGAAGTGATGGGACTGGATGCCATGATCTTAGTCTTTTGAATGTTGAGCTCTTAAGTCAGTTTTCTGACTCTCCTCTTTCACCCCTCATTGGAGCTCTTTAGTTCCCCTTTACTTTCTGTCATTAGAGAGGTATCATCTGCATATATAAAGTTGTTGATATTTCTTCTGACAATCTTGATTCCAGTCTGTGATTCATCCAGCCTGGCATTTCCCATGACGTACACTGCAAATAAGTTAAATAAACAGCATGACAATATACAGCCTTGTTGGACCCTTTTCCCAATTTTGAACCAGTGAGTTGTTCCATGTAAGGCTGTAACTGTTGCTTCTTAACCCGCATACAAGTTTCTCAGGAGACACGTAAGGTGGCCTGGTATCTCCATCTCTTTAAGAATTTTCCACAGTTTGCTGTGATCCACACAGACCACCTGACCTGCCTCTTGAGAAATCTGTATGCAGGTCAGGAAACAACAGTTAGAACTGGACATGGAACAACAGACTGGTTCCAAATAGGAAAAGGAGTACGTCAAGGCCGTATATTGTCACCCTGCTTATTTAACTTCTATGCAGAGTACATCATGAGAAACGCTGGACTGGAAGAAGCACAAGCTGGAATCAAGATTGCCGGGAGAAATATCAATAACTTCAGATAAGCAGATGACACCACCCTTATGGCAGAAAGTGAAGAGGAACTCAAAAGCCTCTTGATGAAAGTGAAAGAGGAGAGTGAAAAAGTTGGCTTAAAGCTCAACATTCAGAAAACGAAGATCATGGCATCCGGTCCCATCGCTTCATGGGAAATAGATGGGGAAACAGTGGAAACAGTGTCAGACTTTATTTTTCTGGGCTCCAAAATCACTGCAGATGGTGACTGTAGCCATGAAATTAAAAGACACTTACTCCTTGGAAGGAAAGTTATGACCAACCTAGATAACATATTCAAAGGCAGAGACATTACTTTGCCAACAAAGGTCCGTCTAGTCAAGGCTGTGGTTTTTCCTGTGGTCGTGTATGGATGTGAGAGTTGGACTGTGGAGAAGGCTGAGCGCCGAAGAATTGATGCTTTTGAACTGTGGTGTTGGACAAGACTCTTCAGAGTCCCTTGGACTGCAAGGAGATCCAACCAGTCCATTCTGAAGGAGATCAGCCCTGGGATTTCTTTGAAAGGAATGATGCTAAAATTGAAACTCCAGTACTTTGGCCACCTCATCCAAGAGTTGACTCATTGGAAAAGACTCTGATGCTGGGAGGGATTGGGGGCAGGAGGAGAAGGGGACGACAGAGGATGAGATGTCTGTATGGCATCACTGACTCGATGGACGTGAGTCTGAGTGAACTCCAGGAGTTGGTGATGGACAGGGAGGCCTGGCGTGCTGTGATTCATGGGGTCGCAAAGAGTCGGACATGACTGAGCAACTAAACTGAACTGAACTGAACTGAACTGAATCTCTAGGTGATAAGACTGTGTGAACTATTTATATTTTTACCTCTATGCAATATTTTTTAAATTCATCAAAATGGGTAAACTTTACATTTATAACCATAAAAAGTATAAAAAACAATATATATGGGGCCATATTGAGCAACAGCATAGGGAAACAATTCATACCCAATGACAACTGGCTTGATGTCTTCAATAAGCCACAGCATGAGAAAGAAAATCAAGAAATGTAGCATGAGATATGAGCTGTTCTAGATTTTTTAAAAATTAAAAAGTTTAATAAATATAACAAGAGTCATTAGCTCAGTAACAATTTAGGAAGGAAAAAACAGACATTTTTTAGGAAGGAAAAAAATGAGACATCTGAGGGAAAATGGATAAAATTTGAATATGGCCTGGGTATAAGAATACATTGGAAACATTTTATTAACTTTGTTTGGTGTGATTATGGCATTATGGCTATGTACAAGGATGTCCTATATCAGGGCAGGTCAGAGGGAGATGCAGACTAAACAATTTAAAGGTAAAATTTTACAACCTGCAATTTACTTCCAAATCATTCTGAAAAAATATATATGAAGCAAATTAAAAATTACTGAATCTAGACATTAGGCATATGAGTTTCACTGTAAGATTTTTCTACTTTGTATTTTGGAAATTTTTCATTATAAACAGTTTTAAAACCTATGCAATCTTTGTTAGTTTCAAAAGAAAAATAGCTATGCATTTATAGCCGAGGAAAATAAAATAGTGCCAAAGAAAGAAGAGCCTAGAATCAAGTAGGTCAGGTTTGTAGCTATTTTAGTAACTAGGTTTGAAGATCTGAGTACTGACTGAGAGGAAGAGGGGGGAAAAGTTATAATTAAAACTGCAAGACTTGGTAGTAACCTGAAATAGCTCAGTTGAATATTAAATGAGAAAACCAGACAAATCTGAAGACTAACTGAAACAGGATAATTGGGAAAGAGAAGGATTGAGAAAATTTTTAAAGATAAAACACTGACTTTGGAGAAAGTATTTGCAAATGACATGCCTTATAGAAAATTTGTATCCAGTATACATGTTAAGGACTCTTAAAACTGAAAAATTCTTTAAAAAAACAAAACCTCCAATTTAAAAATGGGTAAGGATTTTAATAGTCATTTCACCAAAGAAGATACATCAAAGGCTAATAAGTACATGAAATGATGCTCAACAGCAGTAATCATTAGAAAAATGCAAATTAAAAGTACAATGAAGTACTACTTCACACCCCCCACAATGGCTATAATCAAAGTATCACTAAGGATATAGAGAAATTAGAACCCTTAAACACTGCTGATGAGAGTGTACAATGGTGTGACCACTTTGAAATAAGTTTGGCAGTTTCTCATAAATTTACTATACAACTTGATAATTCCACTTAAAGGTATCTACTCAAGAGAAATGTATGTTCAAAGACTTTTACAAGAATGTTCACAGCAGCATTATTCATGGTAGCCAAATAGTGGAAACAATTTAAATGTCCATCAACGGGTGAATGGATAAGCAAAATGAAGTATATTCATACAAAATGAATATGAATTCATTCATTTAATATTCATATGCTGAATACTATTTAGCAACAGAAGGGAGTAAGATATTGATACATGCTGTAACATATGAACTTCAAAAATATTATAATCAAAAGAGAAGCCAGGCAAAAGACTATATATTGTTTGATTCCATTTGTAAGTAATGTTCACAGGAGGTGAAACTATAGATAGTAACATTAATAATTGCTAGGGGCTAGGAATGTGAATGTAAAGTGACTACACAGAAGTACAAAAATCACTGAATCATACATTTTAAATCAGCAACTTTTTGTAGCAAGTAAACTATAACTTAATAAGTTTGTTTACGAAATAAAGAGTTTAAGATGGTGGTTCAATCAATTCAACATTGTTGACTATGTATGAAATTTACATGTAGAAATTTTCAGTAAAGGCAGCTAAAAATATAAACAAAAGAGAAGTTTTGCTATTATCACCAACAAAATGATGGTCAAAGTCATAAGAAAAAATAAAATTTGGGGGAGACAAATGTATAAAGTGTGAGATCCTAGTAATGAGTCCTGAAAAACACCCACAGTAAGTAATTCAAGTATGTTTTGTTGACCTTTCAAAACTATTAACACAAAACCGAGGCCTTTTCAATTTCTGTTGCAGTTGCCATATAAATAATAAATAAATGAGGCTGAGGGTAAAAATGTAGTGTGGAGAGGCACAGCAAGTCATGCAAACTTAGATAAGATCCACGTACTCAGGTGGGAAACTGCAGGCAAACTGTACATTCAAAAGCATAATTAATGTTTTACTCCCCCAAAATGTAACAAAATAGAGCCCTTGTTTCTCTCCTAAGATATACCTTAGAGCACTAGATTATATTTCAATAATTTTCTAGTCACACATTTGTAGAAAAGCATTTGTAGAAAAGTAAGGAAAGTGAAGTCACTCAGTCATATCCAACTCTTTGCAACCCCATGGTCTGTAGCCTACCGGAACCTCCATCCATGGGATTTTGTATTGGAGTGGGTTGCCATTTCCTTCTCCAGAGGATCTTCCTGACCCAGGGATTAAATCCAGGTGTCCCGCATGGCAAGAAGACGCTTTACTGTTTGAGCCATACAACTCCCTTAAAAAGACTTTCCAAAATTCAGCTCATTTCAATATAGAAAAACATAAAAACATTTGAAGAACAATGCAAATGCTGACAAAGATAATTATACATGGCTGTAATTTTAAGTAATAATTTGAAATATATCTTTAACTTGTCTTACTCAGCAAGCTTCACATTTACTATAAAAATGTTTATAATTTACTGAGATTAATCTGTTGATTGAGATTCATGGTAAATAGATGGGGAAACAATGGAAATAGTGAGAGACTTAATTTTGGGGGGCTCCAAAATCACTGCAAATGGTGACTGCAGCCATGAAATTAAAAGACACTTGCTCCTTGGAAGAAAAGCTATGACAAACCTAGACAGCATATTATAAGCAAAGACATTACCTTCCAACAAAGGTCCATCTAGTCAAAGCAATGGTTTTTCCAGTAGTCATGTATGGATGTGAGAGTTGGACTATATGGAAAGCTGAGCCCCAAAGAATTGATGTTTTGAACTGTGGTGTTGAAGACTCTTAAGAGTCCCTTGGACAGCAAGGAGATCAAACCAGTCAATCCTAAATGAAATCAGTCATGAATATTCATTGGAAGGACTGAAGCTGAAACTGAAACTCCAATAATTTGGCCACCTGATGGAAAAGACCCTGATGCTGGGAAAAACTGAAGGCAGAAGGAGAAGGGGACGACAGAGGATGAGATGGTTGGATGGCATCACTGATTCGATGGACATGAGTTTGAGCAAGCTCCGGGAGTTGGTGATGAACAGGGAAGCCTAGCCAACCCTCTCCAGTGTTCTTGCCTAGAGAATCCCAGGGACGGGGAGGCCTGGTGGGCTGCCGTCTATGGGGTCGCACAGAGTCGGACACGACTGAAGTGACTTAGCAGCAGCAGCAGCAGGGAAGCCTAGCATGCTGCAATCCATGGAGTCGCAGGTCGACACAACTGAGCAACTGAACTGAACTGAACTGAGATTGATCTGTTAGATCATCTATAGCACACTACAAACATTATCCTTATTCATCCTCCTCAAATAAAAGAATAACACAGATTATCTTTTGTGCTAATTCTAAAATGCAGGATTCACTTCCAAATTAAAATTATATGATCTAGATTTCTGGAAGCCATTTAATAAGCAATAAAGTTAACTCTGAAAACAGTTCTTACTTCAAAAAAACTTGTCACTATGTCAACATATACATGTGCACAAACTGAGAAGGCAGCAAAGCATTTAAAATAACATGAGTAAAGAAAATACATGATTTTCTAATAAGAATAACAGCAACAGAAATTTGAATAATCATTAATATATAGACTATTGACATCAACTATTGAAAAAATGCTATAAATAAAAATAGCCTTCCATATCAATTAGTATATGATTCTCTGTTAAATACCATACAACAGGTTATAATTTATAAAGTATTAGTCATTCAGAGTGACTGGCTAAATGATTCTGAAAATCCTTTAACACAATTTTAAGATTCAGAACACTCTTAATTTTCATATCTTACTTAAATGATTTTTATTCACCAGACTAGCCATATCTTCAACATATTTGCTAATAAACTCTGTAAGCTTGGTAAAACCCTCTTGGGTATAAATGTCTATTTAACATCTATCTACCCCATTAGACTGTAAGGCCCTGTTGTTCACTGCCATGCCTCACGGCACAGTACCCAGCAGGGAAGAACTGCTTGGTATTTTGTAAAAAGGGGCATGTGAACAGTCATCTGGTATTGTAGTATGAACATTAGAAAAACCAGTAAGATGGAGGTCAGGTTTCCAAATTCTATAAATTTCAGAATGTTCTTACTGTGTGTAAACAATTGGAATTTTGTAATTACATGTACTCTGAGAGTATGTAAGGAATACATCTCCAGCTTCTCCACACTTTAATACTGTTCTTTCACTTATTCATTAGAAAAAGTCAGTAGATGATTTTTATCCCTAGCCTGGAAATGTGCTTTCTAGCCACTGAAGGATCATTTCAACAAAATTTCAGACAACAAAACATTGTGGTTATTCTGTTATAATGAAACACCCATTCAAAAGACAAATACTGAACAAAGACTATAAGCCAAGAACTAAAGGGTACAGCAATAAAACAGATACAAGCTCCAGCCTTCAGGGAGCTTGTATTCTAGTAAATCACTTTTCAATGAGATTGCTACTTCTATTTTGTTGAATCATCTTAATGCAAAACAAGGGACCGCCCTGGTGGTCCAGTGGGTAAGACTCCAGGCTCCCAATGCAGGGGGCCTAGGTTTGACACCTGGTTAAGGAACTGGAGCCCACATTTTGCAAAAGGCTTGGCACAGCCAAATAAATATTTAAATGCAAAACAAAAACAAACAACAAAACAATGATAGTGGTGGCTGTTTTTCAAAAACTAGATCCTCTTACATGCTAAATTTATCAAATCCATTAGAATACATAACATGGCTAAAGGGACTTAGACACCAGAATATTTCACTGGTCTCAGTGCATTAAACCACTACAATTCTACCGATTATTTCTAGAGAAAATATCTGTTGGAGACCTTTCAGAAAAACCAACTACTTTTGAAATACTGTTTCTATGTTGGAAATATCCTAATAATTTAAGTATGTGTGTGTACATACATACAGGTGTTTTCTATGTGTGTACATGTATGCATCTGTATGTGGATGTGGACATATTTTTTTAATTGTGTTCATGTGCATACTCAGTTTTTTAATGGAAGAGAGAATACTTAAAAAATATACCCGGCACTGACTCCACGCTATTTATTCTAAGTAAATTTCGTTTCAATTCAGTTGTTTTCAATTTATTTTAGGAGCAAGCAGAACAATTTTTATACTATGCTGTTCTGGTCACTCTACGGTGATATCAGCCTGTCATCACTGCAACAGCTGCATGGCAACAACTTCCTGGTAGCACATAATTTTATGGTAAGTACAATTCATTTTCCCCACAGAAACAGCTTTCTCTAATTTTTTTAAAAATTCACAGAAAAACACTGAGTGCCAAGACCCTGCATAGTAAGAAGCAACTATATACTTCTGCTGACACTGCCTCTAACCTAATATGAACTGAAGTGATTTTATTTCTCTAAGCTTCATTTTTATCAACAATGGGAGGGTGGGAGCAAACTGGAGGGTTGGACTAGATGTTCTCCTAGGTCCAACCTGCAATGATTTCATGACAACTAAGTGGAAATAAACCACTATCTGATAATGTATCATGAAAATAAGAATAATTTCCCCAAATTTAATGTATAATAGTTTGATTCTATATACACTAAAGAAACAGTGGGAAAAACAATCACTAATTCCCGGATTCCCAACTTTGTAATCATCAGGTTCCACTCCCTTTCTGAATATGTGTTTTGGAATGAGCAGAATATAACTTTAAAAAAAATAATTACAGTTGGCTTTTATAAACATTCTAACACTGATTTATTCCCACAAATCAGCCTTTATGAGCATTCCTGTTTTTTAAAAAAATATGATGCCTAAATAGTAAATTACCTATTTTTCCCAAATTTTTCCTTCTAAACAAAAACAGACTTCTCCAGAATATAAAAAAGGATTTATCCTGAATACACTAGAAAGAGCACCATATTTTTCTGACTCTTTAGTGACTATCAGTTCCATTTGAATATGTAAGATATGCTTTGAAACATCAAAGGAGAATTTAACTACCCAGCTGGGCTTAAACGTCTTATTCATCATTAGAAATCAAACAGTCCTAAATATGTTATACCCTCACTTGGCCAAGTCAAGTCTCCAAAACCGTTTCTATATCAAATTGGCCCAGAAAACATCATCAAAATCTGTTCACTAAAGTGGAATTACTTTAATCCTGTTATCTAAATTAACTTGTAATCTCCTCCCCACAAACACACCACTTAGTGTTCAAATTACCGCATTAAAAAAATGTTCTTTAATAATATATCAACTCTTTTTAGAACTCATATTGTTAAATCAATCTAAACTATTCCTTGAAAAAGAATTTCAAAGACAAAATGCAACATTTATAGAAATTTTAACTTCAGGGGAGAAGTTAGGAAATAATATCTTTAGAAAAAGATTTTAACATTAAAGTATTTCGAATATAAAAACTGAATCCTACACATTTTTAAAAATTAGTTAACTTTTTTGGCACTCCATGTGGCTGGTGGATCTTAGTTCCCTAATCAGGGATTGAACCCAGGCCCCGGCAGTGAAGGCATCAAGTCCTAACACATCCAAGACATATCCAAATGTTATCTAGAAGGATCCCAAATAACAAGACTGATTTAAGTTCAACACAGCTATAATAATGAAGTCACACCCTGTACAGGCGGTTAGGTTCTACAGTCAGAGTAAGGCAAAAACTGGTCAAAATAACTCCTTCAAAAATCGTTTAAATACCCTATAAAGTACATTGTTCTGTGCATACTATAATCTTTATATATAAATTCAACCCAGCTAGCTTTTCCTCCAGCATTAGAATAGATTGGTTTGTTCTGTGGAAAATCAGATAAAGTACTTGGCTTGCTTTTGGCAATATGTTGTTTTAAAAACACTTTTTACTGGGGGAAAAGAGTTCTTTGCTATTTTTCTCCCTAATTAGGTGTTTTCAACTTTAGTTAAATTCAAATAAGTTAAATGTACATATGATATGACTCTTCTAAATATGACAGGTTTCTGAATGTTCATTCAATTGAATTCATGGGGAAAAAATGGCATCTGAGATGACGAAGGCTGAATGTGACTTATATGGAGGGAAAGAGAGCACTTCTAATAAAAAAAAATTTTTAAACCAAGAAAAGCGTCAGTACTGTAGTAGAAATAGAAGCCAGAATATGAATGATAAAAAAAAGAACGGAAGTTGTGAAGTAGAAACACTGAATAAATCTGATTATTTTCATCAAATTCTAAGATAAAATGAAAACAAGGAGATATGGCATTAGCTTAAAGAAAAAGTAGGGTCCAAGGAAGAGTTTTTGTTTGTTTTGGTTTTGTTGTTTTAGGTTTTATTTTCCCTTGAGCACTAATAAATGAGGCAGTGTTGAAAAGTATTATTTTTACATTCTTTCTCTGATGCTTGTCTTGCTACTGAACTACCATTTGTTGCCAAGAGGACAGAGTGTCCAGCAAATCATATCTGTTTCTATAAAAAGATCAGAAAAAAACATCAAGCAGACTATTCGGTGAGACAAAAATCTGCCTCCTTAAAAAAGTCTCCACGAATCTTAAGAAAAACATTTTTTACCAGAAATTTTACAAACTTTTCAGTCATATAGCATTTTGGCTCATTTACTTTTAATAATTACAAACACAGTTTTCAAGAAAAAAATTCTTATCTTGGCACTTTAAGTAGACTTTTAATTAGCCATCAATAATAACAACTTAAGTCCAAAATTTTGAATGTGATAAAATATGAAAATTGCTTTATATAAAGTTCTCTCAAATATTACTTTTATGATACAAGCAAAACAAAAAATATCACATAAGATTAGTAGAATTTTGAAGCAGAAAAATTTTTCAATGGAAAGGGAGCAGAAAGCTTCTTTATACCATAATAGAGATCAAATAGTTCAAGAAATCACACTTTCTTTAGATCTAAACCCTCTGTGCCTAGTACAGTGCTTGGCACATACCAAGAATGTTTGTTTCATAAATGAACAAATGTTTTATAATGATCCACCATATACCATTCACTCTAATTGTCTAATCCAAGCCATCCCTCCCCAAAACTACAAAACAAATCTGGTTCTATTTGAGGACATTTAACTACAGAATAAGTGGTTATTGTCCTATCTCCACTGTAGAAAATAAACTACTAAATCAAACTATACTGACTTTATCCTTCTTTTGTCCTAAAAGGAAAAAAGTTCTATGAATGCCCTAACCATCCCAACCTGCCTTCCCCAAACACATATCACCACTACCACCCTCACAAAACCACCATGCAATTAGATCTAGACTCTAAATATAGAATATTTACGATTCTCTGATTCCCTTGCAATTTCACATAAACTGACTTCTACTAAAGTCATGCAGATAGAGAATATGATTATTTAACACACAATAATCACAAATAACACCCACACAAAGGACATAGATATTCAATGAACATCTATTATACGCCATGTACTATGCTAGTCTTTATACATACAGCTGAGATAAGTATTACTTTATTTTACAGGAAAACAAACTAATGTTCTCTAAGACCAAGTAACCTACCCAAGTTTTAAATCCTACACTTCCAGCATTCACCAAGCACTTTCCTATAGGACTATGGTATAAAAATTGATTGATCAGAACATTTAGAGGATATTAGGCCCTAGCAGGCTTCCCTGGTGGCTCAGACAGCAAAGAATCCTCCTGCAGTGCGGGAGACCTGGGTTTGGTCCCTGGGTTGAGAAAATTTCCTGGAGGAGAGCATGGCAACCCACTCCAGTATTCTTGCCTGAAGAATCCCAATGGACAGAGGAGCCTGGCGGGCTGCCGTCCATGGGGTTGCAAAGAGTCAGACATGACTGAGGGACTAGGCACAGAACACACAGGCACTAGTGAAGGGATGAGGGAAAGGATACACCACTAGAATGGATTCTACTTTCTAGCACTGAACAACACATGCTTATAGTTATATTAAATGTAAATTAGGAAATGCTCATTTATTTTAAAACGTTTGTATATAAGTGCTTTTTAAATGAAAGTTACCCTAATTCATTAAAACATACAATTCAATTTCTTTTTAGAAAACATTCACATTCAACTTCGCCACAATACATTTAGATTGATGCAAATTTCTCCTGTACTGAGCTATGTGCTTCATCTTTCTTAGCATCTCTCTTAGAAGTTCAGTCTTCTTTTTTAACAAGGAAAAAACAGTATCTTGCTAAAAAAAAAAACTATGGCTTGTCTATGAATCCATGAAAACTGAACAGATTTTAAAATATGAACCAGGAAGACTACTTCAACTGGAAAGAAATCCTAAAAATGTAAAAGTAAGCCACTTTCCTAGAGAGTTGACTTAATAACCAAATCCTTAAATCACATTTTACTACAGTTTAACAGATCATTTTTCATAATCGACAGATATGTTTTATGTTCATGACATAAACTACATAAGCAATTCAGAAAAAAAAATCACAATCTTGGTATAAATTTTTCATCTGAGAACATTATGTGTCCACTGAGCATAAAAATGATTCTACAATACAGGAGTACACAGACTACCACACAATTTGTTTTTGTTTTTAAAAATTAAAAAAAACTAACTTTATTTTATAACTTTTATAACTAAATACATAAATACACACAGAAATAAATGAGAGGTACATTTAGTAAACCAGTGCACTAGAAGACAAAGAAAGCAATTAGTATGGGAGAGTTTAATGAACACAGCTTTAAAGCCCTTCTGGAAATTACAGGCTTGATAAAAGCCTACCAGTTGCTGAAACAGGTGCTACTGCCAATCAACTGCATTTGCTGAAGCTGAAGCATAAAGACATTAATTAATCTCTATACTGAAACCAATGGCTGCCTGCCATTTTGATTACCATTTTTTAGAAAAGGGAAAAAGATACAGTCCTTATATGGCCAAATACAACTCTAGGTAAACTACAATTCTAGGTAAGCACTATATCTACTTACTTAGTTATATTATTTTCTGGTGTTCTTTATTCTAAACCCAAAACTTCAGTAGGTTGGAGTCATGGGTCTTACAGTCTTTCCACCTGTTATTTTTGAGTTATTTCTAGTACCACAAAGAATATGAAAGTATTTGTGAGATACTTGGAGAAAGAGTCCTTTGTTGTTGTTCATTTTGAACCTTTCTACCAAGAGATACATGACTCACAAAGGCATTCTTTAGATCAAATCTGCCTTTTCACTAGAACTTACCCACACTCCCTTATCCCAGCTCTCAAAACACACACACACACCACATACCATATACCACACGTACATGCACACACCATACACTGCACACACGCACACACGCACACCCCTAAATATTTTGTCCTACCACCATCATATCCTACCTACCTTCATCATGTGAACTCTGTTCAGAGCACTGCTCAGAGGTGAACAAAGATAACAATACTTAATGCTTCCAAGTCTGGGCAATTTTTACAAAACTGATTCTGAAGTTCTTTTAAAATATGCTGGGATAAGATGCCAAAGAAATTGTTTCACATCCATTTGAAAACATGTAAATATAAAGTGAAAAATGTCTGTGGGGGTTAGTTTTACGATTTTCCATCCTTTCAATGTTTCAAGTTAACATTGATCCTTGAATCTTAAGTAACACTATCTGTTTTACATGTTTTTAAAGTTGCTTTCATTCAACTGTACATGCCTGTGACCTCCACAATGACCTCTACAAAAGCAGTTGTGCACTTTACTGTGGTGCAAATCCTCACAGACAAGTTGAACCTGTTCTTTTTGGCGCTGAGCCCTTTCGCTGAACACACAGCTGAGATTTATTATAAAAGGGGAACTAAGGGGCATTATTGCACAACATTTATCCTTCACATACAGCCAAGTATAATCTTTTACAACCTTTGAGAGCTCTTAAATAAACAGATCTTCTCTTAATTGCATAAAGAGTTTCTTATTTGTCACCAATCATATGGCATATTGAGATTCATTTTACATTAGGAAAAAGCTAGCACAAAAAACATACATTCTAAAAAGTTGTTAGTCTCTTAGTATTTACTCAAAAATAATAATACTCTGAACACTCAGACCTAAGGATACTTTGAATACTCAGACCTTGTTGTTTTTAGCAAGTTCAACACAGGTAATGAACACCTGTCTTCAAGGAGCTAAACTTAAATAGGTTTAAGAAATCTTTCTATAAAATCTATAGATTTTTAAGAAATCTTTCTATGGGTCTTTTGAAAATATTTCAGAGAAAACATTAACCTTTACTTTTATACTGTTTTGTGTTTTCTTTTTAATTTCAAAGTTCAATTTTAATTAGCTTTCCCATAGCATTTTAAAAACAGTTACCATTTTTAAAAAATTTTAAACCGAGCTCTGATACACATAACTGCTACCAGGCAGATCTCACTTCAACAGCAGATCTGATACTGTGGGGGAAGAGAAATTTCATGAATTCTAAGAGTATCTCTTATAACAGAAATTACCACACCATTTACATTAATTCTTCAGGATTTGCTAATTGATTCATCATCAAGACTTGCCTGTGGAAAACAAAGAAACTACTATAACCTCAAGTATTCTATCCTGAAAGTCAGGTTCAAACTAGCTTATCAGCTAACTGCTCAACATAAAGGAAACTAAAATATGTTGATTCAGGTGAATATTTCCTTGCTCTAAGTCCTTCTGATCTTTTTCATTACTATTAAGTGTACAAACAATTGGAGAAATGTCTATAGACTTATGGGACGGGGGCAGGGTGCATTGTTTAATGGACATAGGACTTCAGTTTTACAAGATGAAAAAAATTACAGAGACTAATAGTAGTGGTGGTTGCACAACAATTGATGAATGTATTTAATACTACTAAACTGTATACTTAAAAATGGTGAAGATGGTAAATTATACGTATTTTACCATAATAAATTCAGTTTAATTTAAAAGACAAAATTATTATTTTTTAAAGGTTGATTAGTGAATTGATTTTTAATGGGGAAAAAAAATCTAATGTTATATTTTTAGGAATCAGGGGTTCATAGTGAGCAAAACAGACATATTCACAGATGATACCAAATATATTCTGTAAAGACAAAATAAGTAAAGAGTTAAATAAGAAATTTCTTTCAGTAAAATTAAACATTTTAAGCAACATATTTATATTGCTCCAGACCTAAGAAAAGATGTTTTAAACAATCTGTCTCTCTGACACTGTCTCCTTCTGTCTAGAGAATACAAGTAGATTTTCATGAGTTTGGATATTTTTAAACTTCGTCACTAAAACAGAAAAAAAATTTGTATGTAAATACATAGTCTTTCAGAAAAAACTTATATTAAATTTTAATTGTTTTTGCTAGCATTACATCTTTAAATAGATATAATTAGTATGCTAGAACATCACTAACCAGTTTAATTCATAATGTTTACACTACTTGAGGAAACATAAAAATGGATGACAATAACTATAAAACATGAAACAAATAAATAAAAAATGTCTCAAGACTTGATCTTACACAATGTTCTAACACTATGTCAACACTGGTGGTATTTTTTAAATACCTAAGCCCTCTAATTCATTTTGAAATGCATGTGCTTTAAGATTTTAAAATATCCAAAACCACTCTTGATGAAGTCATAACTATAATTAAAAATAACATCCAAAGAACCCATAGTTGTACTGTTAAGCAGGTTAACCTAGGTTAACCTCCAAATAACTTAAAGCAGCTGTAAGAACAATTCCAGCCTCCATTTATTTTAGTTCTTCACACCACAACAGCTTTCTCATCTGTCTCTCTCTTCTTTCTAGCAAGAATGCAAACAAATACACTATCTGCCTATAACTCCTTACTCTTTTAAACTCCTCATACTATGTGTCCTCATCGAATAATGCAAGGTTTAAAATACAGGCTTTGGAGTCTGAAAAGTCAAATCCCAGCTCTACCATAAGTATCATTTTTTAACCACACCTCATTTTTACCTGTAAAATTATTTTCAGGACTCAAATAAAATATATTTAAAGGACAGAGCATAGTCTAGTATGCACAAAATGCTACTCTGTTATCACCTTCATCAGGAAGAGAAAGAAGAGGAATATTTTGCACCATTGCCATAGACCATTTATTAGTCAACTACCACCAGATAAAATCACCACAGGCAAGTATTAACATGAATGTAACCTTTCAAAAGCCTGTCTGTAAGAGCTCAAGACATTTTCCTACAGAAACAAAAGTTTTGAATGAGGGTACAATCCTGAAAGTAAGCTAACAATATATAAAACATTAATTATCTTAAATTTTGTAGAGCCCTGGAAGCAATACATGAGAGAAAACAAAGAAAAGTTTGCTTTCTCTTTCCTGGGTGCAACCCTGGCCTTAGGCAAAACTTCAAACTTCTGAAATTTTAGCTTCCCTGATTTTGCCTTTTGTATTCCTATCCAGATCTATTATCTTTCTCAGGCATTTTATGTCACCACAACACTATAACACTTAGTTCCTAATTTGAAACATTCCACTCAAACCTACTGATTCTCAATGTGCTCCATGATCTTAAGTCACCAACCTACATCTCACCACAAAACTTCCTGATATCACTAAGGTGTTAGAAGTAAAGAAATTGCATTGCATGATTTTACACAGTGGACATCTGGTTTTTATTACATTATTATTGCTTTTAAAAAGAACATTTGTAAAACATTTTTTCTGGAACAAAATACAAAGCAGTAGTTGCCTTTTAAATATATGGGCTAAGAAATATTCATTGATCATTTTATACCTTCCATAATGTTTCTGTGTTTTTAGCAAGTGTCCACAAATTATCTGGGCCAAATTTTTCATCTTCATGTTTTCCTATATAAAAATCAGATTCTCAAAATGCATTAACATTTTTCACAATGAATCAACTATGGTAACATCAGGAATTCCACAATGAAAACTTAGAAGAGTACAGAAGCCCTGGTTAAAATCTGAGTGTCCATAAATAATGAAACTCATAGGATCCTAAAAGTATACAAAATATTAAATATCATCTCCAGTCTTACTGGCCACTTGATTTTGAATCTCTTCTTCAATATCCCTATGTATGACTAAACACACTACAACTTATCAACCAAAGTACCAGAATAGTTTATAGAGATATGCCTCAGTACCTAAATAAATGCATAAAAGTATACACTTAACTGAATGAAGAGAGATGAAACCTATATGACACAACAAAATGTATCTCTATGTGCACAAATCACAATATTTGTCTTACAAAGTTTAACTACAACTTTTTTTGTCTTCATTTTCTTTATCTCATAAGACTTTCTAGGAAATATGATTTTTTTTCTTTTTTGGCCACACCATGTGGCATCTTAGTTCCCCAACCAGGGATGGAACCCATGCCCCTTGCAGTGGAAGCATTGAGTCTTAAGCACTGGACTGCCAGGGAAGTCTTGGAAGCATGACTCTTATTGAAGAGAGATATGCTCTTGCTAAGAACAATGCACTGACATCAATCACCATGGTAACGCAAATACAAATTCATAATTACTTAGGATGCATCTTTAACTGAAGTATTTTAGTCAAAGCACTAGATCATTTCTTAACTATGAGTTCACCTAAGGCTTTAACCTAGTCTGTATTCTTGGTTTCTGTTTTCAATAATCCCAAGTGATGGCCAGACTAATGTTTGTTTTTCTATTCATCTACCACACAGTATCTGCTCAATAGAAATTCCCATAAAATTGGTGAACCCAATAAAGAATGGAGTTACTTTTAGAGCTTTTACTATCTGCAAAATTAAGTTATGCTTTAAATCATTCTTTAATGACTTAAAAACTCTTTAATACTTTTTAATGGACTGTATCATTATTTCCTATTAACCTATTTATAACTTAGAACAAATTCTTCTTCCTTTGTGTTTAGACTGCTTAAAATTTTTGGAAAGTCTACATCCAGTTCTAAGACTTACGTTTAGAGTTAGTCACTTAACTCTTTCTTTTACTCATTCCTCAGCTTCTTTACTTTTTAAACACATTATCTACTATCTTACCTAGGAAGGAACTAATAAGTTAAATCTGGAAAATAGTTTGTAATTTACAATATCTAAGAAAATCATTCGAAGAATCTGTTCTGAGCTTACTTTCACTTAATTTCATTTTATTCTCACAAATACCATACTACAAAATATATTCCAGTCAATAAGGTGTATATTATTCCAAATGAAGGTTATTTATCCATATCCCACAAGCATTAACTCATAGAGCCAGAATTTGAACCTCCTCAGTCTCATACTAAAGCCTTTATCTATCCCTAATCACACTGCTATCCTGCCTATCTTCTGTAAAAAAGCAAATAAAAGTCTCTTGGTTGTGCTATTAAATAGAATATCAGGAGGATACAATTATCTTCCATTACCTCTCATTCTCAACCCAAATGCCCCTATTGGAGAAGTACAAGTTGCTACTATATAGAACACAAGGAAAATAACTTGATAATCTTTGATAAACCACAGTGGGACTTTACTAGAACTAGTGACAGCTATAAAAAACTATGCAAAATTATTTACCCTTTCAAGGATAAGAGATCTTGCACCAGAAATAGGTAATTATATTTATGGATCTAATTTCTGAAACTAAATCATCAGTATAGAAATAAAAAGACTATATTACAGAGCCATGTCATGATCAATAATCCTCTTAGTATACACAAAGGCAATGTAAGAGTTCCTACTCATGATCCTATGGGTTGGTTCAAGGTCTAACGTTATTTCCTGTTATCAAATACTTTTTCCTTCTTTCATTTCCATCTTTACCTGTCTCTCTCCTACTTCACGTTTAACTCAAGAAACACTCTGGTATAATGTTAAGAATCTGAAGGTTTATATTCTGATTCTGACTTCCATTGTCCTCCTAGGCATAGAAGACATATTACTAAAAAAGGACAAAGAGGTAGGATCAATAATACTGACGCTGCTTATTTATATGTAAGTACATTCAATGGCATAAAATACTCTCCAATTAAAAGATCTCATTAAGATGACTACAGACATAGAAATTTAGTACCACAGGCATTTCAAACAACTCAATATACTAATTTTAGATGTATTCTAAAAAATTCATATACATTAAATAACATTCATTTTTACAGCAGAATATAATCAATAAAACTATACTCAAAAAGTTCTGAATAAATGTTTGTCACTTATTTGAATTAGCACTGTTTAATCTAAACGTATGATCCCTCAAATATGTCAAAATATGACCTGAAAGAAGGCACTGTTATTTATCTTATGAAAAAGTAAGCCCTAAATAAAATTCCAGCAAAATTATCTACAATTGTGTTTATAGTATATGAATGATTTGCTGTTTCTCAAAAACAGCATGTGGAAACTCAGTAATTCTCAAACTTGGAAAGTATTTCCATGTGCTTAACAAGAAAACTATCCAAAACAAACAATGCTTAAGAAATATTTTATTACCCTACCATCTGTTTTAGTCCTTTTTTCCCTCTTTGGTCCCACTCACCTTCTTTCTTTCTGTTGCCTGCCTATTGCTCATAGTAGCACTTCTACAGAATAAGGCAGCAAAATTAGATAGCATGCTGGGGACTTTAGTCCCATATATTACTTGACAATGACATAGTCTAGAGTTAAATATCTATGGACATAAACTCCTAAATAAGTTAACACACACCTCAATGAAAATACTAAATATACTATGGTATCTTTCACCTAGTCTTCAAGATTATCATTCGATATTCACCAAAGGGAAAATATATTAAGATCATGTGTTTCTTAAAAAAAGTTAATACCTTTTATTACTGCTGCTGCTGCTGCTAAGTCGCTTCAGTCATGTCCGACTCTGTGCAACCCCAGAGACGGCAGCCCACCAGGCTCCCCGTCCCTGGGATTCTCAAGGCAAGAACACTGGAGAGGGTTGCCATTTCCTTCTCCAATGCAGGAAAGTGAAAAGTGAAAGTGAAGTCGCTCAGTCGTGTCTGACTCTTAGCGACCCCATGGACTGCAGCCTACCAGGCCCCTCTGTCCATGGGATTTTCCAGGCGAGAGTACTGGAGTGGGTTGCCATTGCCTTCTCCTTTTATAAGCCTTAATTTTACATGTGTTTTTATCTAACAAATATGTAGAAAATAGATATATATGGGTATATGTACATAAAATCTGATGAGGGCAGCAGAAAAATTTAAAAGCTCAACATGAAGTAAAACAAAAAACTAATACCATTTCTCACTAGCAAAGATGCTTAAGTAGCCCCTCTTCAAACAGGTATTGTTGAATTCCATGGTTATGAAAATGTGAGGAAAAAGGCAAATATATAAAGAAATAAGCTATGATTATAAATATTTTTAAAACAGTAAAAACATGTATAATCTTCCTTTAAAACTTACCTCTTTATACTAAAGCCCAAAAGAGCTGACAAAATCAGGGAAGTTGAAGCCCTATTAGGCTCTAAAAGTGCAGAAAGACAAAGAGAACATCTTGAAAGCAGTAAATGAAAAAATGACTATTGACATATAAGGGGACCTCAATAAAATCAACAACTGACTTCTAATAAGAAACCACAGAAGTTTGAATGTGGTAGGATGATATTATTAAAAATCCTGAAAGAAAAATACTGTCAACCAAGAATTCTTTGTCCAACAAAACAGAGGCAAAATAAAGACATTTCAAGATAAACAAAGACTGAGTAATTTGTTGTGAGCACACATACACCACACAAAAAAAATAACAGTACCAAAGTCTTTCAGGCTACAGTGAAATAAAAGCAGTAGTAACTAAATTGTCACAAAGAAATAAACAACATTAAAGGGGTAATTATATGGGTAAGCATAAAAGACATGAAAAAAAAAAAAACCTTTCTCCCCTTTTTCTTCTCTTGTTTTTAAAATAAATGAAAAAATGTCAAAACTGTGTAATTTGGCTTTTCACATATAAAAGATATATGACAATAATAGCACACAAGAGTAAAAATAAATGGAGTTAATCTGGATCAAAGATTCTATATTACTGGTATTGAATTAGTATTAACATGAAGTTGTATGCAATAAGTTAAGATGCATACTGTAACCTTAAAAAGTAACTCAACAAAATACAGCAAAAAAATTTTAATGTTGAAACACAAAACAAAGCAATAAAAAGAGGAACAAAACGGACACGTGACATATAGAAAACAAATATAAAAATGGCTAATGTAAACTAAATCATATCTATAATTACATTAACTGTAAGTGGGTAAATATACCAATCAAAGAGCAAAGACTGTCAGATTGGAAAAATAAAATCAACTATACAATGTCTATAAAAGACACATCAGGATCAAATACACAGAACAGACTGAAAACAAAAATGTGGAACAAGATAAACTGTGTAAAGAAAAACCATCAGAGAGCCACAAAATAGTCTTAAAGAAAAAAACTGTTACATAACTGAAGACAAAATTAGACAATTCAACAATAAAAACTACACTATTCCAATCTCAATAACTGACAATCTTGACAGAAAACCAGTGAGGATACAGAATATTTAAACAACACCATTAATCAATCAACATGATGCAACATCCAGCACTCCACCCAAACAACAGTAAAATACATATTAGTTTGAAGTGCACATAAAAAATTTTTCACAATAGAAAATATATTGGGCCATAAAATAAGTATCAATAAGTTTAAGAGGATTAGACTCATACAACATAGTTCTCCGACCACAAAAGACTTAAACTAGAAATCAACAAGTAAAAAGAATTTAGGAAATTTACAAATATTTGGAAATTAAACAACACACTGTTAAATAACTGATGGTCAAAGAGGAAATAACAAGAAAAATAAGAAAATATTTTCAACTACATAAAAATTAAAACACAAATTATTAGGGCAGCTAAAGCAGTGCAGACAGGGATTTATAGCTTTAAATTCCATTCTATGAAAGAAGAAAGATCTCAAAGCAATAACTTAAGTTGCCCTCTTAAGAAATGGGGAAAAGAACAGCAAAGTAAGGAAAAAGGATATAATAAATATTAGACTAAAAATCAATAAAAGAGAAATCAGAAACAACAGGGAAAAAAATCAATAAAGCCAAGGATGATTCTTAGAAAAGATCAACAAAACTGCCCCAGTGATAGCTTGACTGACCAAGAGTAAAAAAGAGAAGACACAAACTATTCAAGTAGGAAATGAAAGAAGTGACATCCCACCTGACCTTACAGAATTTCAACATAGATGAAGTCAATCAATTCCAAGGAAGATTCAAATTACTAACAGGGAGTGAGTGACAGAGGAAATGAGAGAGAAAGAAGAGGAGAGAGAAGGGAAGGAAAAACAAAAGAAAATGAAAAGGTCTAAACAGACCATACGAAGTAAGGAAATTTAAAAGTACTTGGAAACCTTCCCATTTAAGAAAAACCAAAGCCAGATAGTCTCACTGGTGAAATCTATCAAATTTATTACAAATTCTTCACGAAAACAAAAAAGTAGGAAATATTTTCCAACTCGTTCTATGAAGTCAATATTCCCTGACACCAAAACCAGACAGTCATGCTATAACATGAATGCAGCATTAAAAGTATTGTTAAGGATGCTAGATTAAAAGACTACATATTGTACAATTCCATGTACAGAAAAATGTGCCAAAAAATCAAAGGCAACTCTATAGAGACAGAAAGAAGAGAAATGGTCTCAGAGTGGGAAGAAGAACTAACTGCAAACTGTCACAGGAATATTTCTGGGGTGATGAAATACAGTAAAGTCCCCTACATGTGAATGAGTTCTATTCGGAGAACAAAGTTAGCCTAGGTACCCAACTTACACAATCAGCCATTGATAAACCTGTAATGGGTTTATCATAATGTTCACACACATAATACATAAAAAACAAAAACAAAAAATAAAACATTTTTAATCTGATAATACACTACTTCAAAAAGTACACTAGTACAGTACAACAGCTGGCATACAAGGGCTAGCATCGAGTGAACAGGCAAGCAGGGTCACTGATTAGAGAGATGGGGGTCGAAGATGTGAGAGCTGTAGGATCATTAGCAACAGGAGACAGAGGCCAAGCTGCAATCTCACTCTCACCTGACCCTAATGGAATGCATGTTCACATTTGAAAGTTCTCAACTTGAAGGTTCCTATGTAGGGAATTAACTGTATTCTAAAACTGTATTACGGTTGTGTATCTCTTTAATATCACTGCTACTGCTGCTGCTGCTAAGTCACTTCAGTCGTGTCCGACTCTTCACAACCCCATGGACTGCAGCCTACCAGGCTCCTCCGTCCCTGGGATTCTCCAGGGAAGAACACTGGAGTGGCTTGCCATTTCCTTCTCCAATGCATGAAAGTGAAAAGTGAAAGTGAAGTCGCTCGGTCATGTCCGACTCTTCACAACCCCATGGACTACAGCCTACCAGGCTCCTCCGTCCATGGGATTTTCCAGGTAAGAGTACAGAAGTGGGTTGCCATTGCCTTCTCTGTTTAATATCACTAAAAATCATTAAATTATAAACTTAATACAGGTGGATTTTATTGTATGAAATTATACTTCAATAATCCCGTTCCAGAAAAAACTGATTGATTGAATAAATCAACAATTTCTTGCTAGATCTAATAAAATAAAAGAGAATACTGGAAATTTTAAAAGAAATATTACTCTAACACTTACATGCACTAAAAGAATTTTGAGGGAATATTGCAAACATCTTTATGCCAACAAATATGATAACTTGGATGAAATGCTCAACTTGAAAATGACAACTTAAAAAAAAGAACATCTAATAGCATACATCTATTTATATAAATTTAGTTGACCAAAAACCTACATGCAAACAAAATTAGAGCACCAGATTGATTTTGATAATGAACTCTATAAACACTTTTGGAAGAAACATCACCTTCTTACAAACTCTTTCAAATATAGGGGAGGAGACCCCACTTTCAAATAAGACCAACTGAGCTGACAAAACTGATCCTGGCATTACTGGTAAAACTGTTACCAGTATTACCCTGATACCACAGAAAAAGACATCTAACGGCAAAGAAAACTGTGGACCAATACTCCCCATAAATGCAGACATAAAAAATTCTTAATAAAAGTATTAGCAAATTATATATACATGTACCACAACTATGGAGAGTGATGTAGAATATATCACAGTAACATAAAGCTAATTTAGCATTTGAAAATTTAACTAACAACATTAACAATATAATATACTGCAATGAAGAAAAATCGTATTCAACATAGTGAAAAGCGCCTGAAAAACTTCAATATCCCTTCATTAATTTTCTAAAATTACTGTACACAAAAAATAAGATGAACTTTCCTCATTCCTATTGAAGGCATCCATGAAAATTCTACAATGGATATGATATATAATGTTCAAAGACTAAATGATTTTCCCTTTCAGTAGAGAATAAGACGTTGCAACATGGCAAGTCAAAGAAAAAAAAGGCAGAAAGGAAGAAGTAAAACTGTCTCCACATGTACATGGCATGAATATTCCCCAAAAAAACACTAAAAGCAACTACTAAAAATAATAAGTACAATGAGCCAGAGCACAAGACATAAAAAGTTCACACTTGGAGTAAGTACAAGAAAAATGAAGTTTCAAGTAACTATTTCCTTGAAATATTTCAAGCCAAAGAAATAGAGGATAATTTATCTCAATGAAAAGAAATAAATTTATCTTATTTATCAGCTTATTTATTTATAAAATAATTATCAAATAAATTTATATCAATGCAAAGAAATAAATCTATTTATTTATAAATTTACCTATTTATCAAATGAATTTATTTATTTATCAGTAAATTGGAATAAATTTATTTCAATTCAAGGAAATAGAGGAAAACAATACAATGGGAAATAGTAGAGATCTCTTCAAGAAAATTAGAGGTACCAAGGGAATATTTCATGCAAAGATGGGCACAATAAAGGACAGAAACGGTATGGACCTAACAGTAGCAGAAGATATTAATAAGAGGTAGCAAGAATACACAGAAGAACTATACAAAAAAGATATTCATCACCCAGATAACCACAAAGGTGTGATCACTCAACTAGAGCCAGACATCCTGGAATGTGAAGTCGAGTAGGCATTAGGAAGCATCACTATGAACAAAGGTAGTGGAGGTGGTAGAATTCCAGGTGAGCTATTTCAAATCCTAAAAGATGATGCTGTGAAAGCGTTGCATTCAATAAGCCAGCAAATTTGGAAAACTCAGCAGTGGCCACAGGACTGGAAAAGGTCACTTTATATCCCAATCCCAAAGAAAGGCAATGCCAAAGAATGCTCAAACTACCATAAATGCACTCATCTCACAAGCTAGTAAAGTAATGCTCAAAATTCTCCAAACCAGGGTTCAACGATATATGAACCATGAACTTCCAGATGTTCAAGCTGGTTTTAGAAAAGGCAGAGGAACCAGAGATCAAATTGTCAACATCTGTTGGATCACAGAAAAAGCAAGAGAGTTCCAGAAAAACATCTGTTTCTGCTTTATTGACTACGCCAAAGCCTCTGACTGTGGACCACAACAAGCTGTGGAAAATTCTTCAAGAGATGGGAATACGAGACCATCTTACCTGCCTTCTGTGAAATCTGTATGCAGGTCAAGAACCGACAGCTAGAACTGGACATGAAACAATGGACTGGTTCCAAATTGGAAAAGGAATACAAGGCTGTATATTGTCACCCTGCTTATTTAACTTCTATGCAGAGTACATCATGCAAAATTCTGGGCTGGATGAAGCTCAAGCTGGAATCAAGATTACTGGGGCAAATATCAATAACCTCAGATATGCAGATGACACCACTGTCATGACAGAAAGAGAAAAGGAACCAAAGAGCCTCTTGATGAAAGTGAAAGAGGAGAGTGAAAAAGTTGGCTTAAAATTCAACATTCAAAAAAAGAAGATCATGACATCTGGTATCATCACTTCATGGCAAACAGATGGAGAAACAATGAAAACAGTGACAGACTTTATTTTCTTGGGCTCTAAACTCACTGCAGACAATGACTACAGCCATGAAATTAAAAGACACTTGCTCCTTGGAAGAAAAGCTATGACCAACTAGACAGCGTATTAGAAAACAGAGACATTACTTTGCCCACAAAGCTCCATCTAGTCAAAGCTATGGTTTTTCCAGTAATCATATACACACATGAGAGCTAGACCATAAAGAAGGCTGAGCATCAAAGAATTGGTGTTTTTGAACTGTGGTACTGGAGAAGACCCTTGAGAGTCCCTTGGACTGCAAGGAGACCAAACCAGTCAATTCTAATGGAAAGTCATCAGAAGGACTGAATAGTCATTGGAATACTCGTTGGAAGGACTGACACTGAAGTTCCAATACTTTGACTGCCTGATGCAAAGAGTCAACTCACTGGAAAAGACCCTGTTGCTGGGAAAGACTGAAGGCAGGAGAAGAAGGGGATGACAGAGGACAAAATGGTTGGATGGCATCACTGACTCAATGGACATGAGTTTAAGCAAGTTCTGAGAGATGGTGAAGGACAGGGAAACCTGGCATGCTTCAGTCCACAGGGGTATAAAAAGTCGGACACAACTGAGCAACTGAATAACAAATCAAGATGTTGATTTGTCACCGAGTACCTGGAACTGAACAGAGAGAATAGAAGTAACATACAATCAAGTAAGTTTAAATAAAGGCACCAAATGTACACAAACAACCCAGTGGAGAAAAGAAAGTATTTTCAATAAATAGTACTGGAAAAACTGGATGGTCATATGCAAAAACTGGACCCCATATGTACTTTATATCATACATAAAAATTAATCCAAGATGGATCAAGAATCTACCTATAAAATAAAAAACCATAAAGCTTACAAATACAGGAATATTTTTTGACTTTAGGAAATTTAAAGGTTGATTACAGCTTTCCTAGTAGCTCAGACGGTAAAGCATCTGCCTACAATGCCAGAGACCTGGCTTCGATCCCTGGGTCAGGAAGATCCCCTGGAGAAGGAAAGGGCTGCTGCTGCTGCTGCTGCTGTTAAGTCGTTTCAGTCGTGTCCAACTCTATGCGATCCCAGAGACGGCAGCCCACCAGGCCCCGCCGTCCCTGGGATTAAGGGAAACCCACTCCAATACTCTTGCCTGGAAAATCCCATGGACCAAGGAGCCTGGTAGGCTACAGTCCATGGGGTCAAAAAGAGTCGACATGACTGAGCAACTTCACTTCACTTCTATACTTACAGAAAATAGAAGGGAAATAACCTTAAAAGAAAAAAAGCTGTAATCAAATACATGAGCCTTAATCAAAATCAAAACATTGGATCATCAAAACATACCATTAGGAAATCGAAAAAGTAGAGAATTCTCTGGCAGTCCAGAGAATTTGGGCCTTGCCAATGGTTGGGCCTTGCCAATGGCCCAGGTTCAGTTCCTGGTCAAGGAACTAAGATCCTGCAAAACACATGGCCCAAAATAAAAAACTTTTTTTCAAAGAAAATGAAAAAGTAAGCTACAGACTGGGAGACATTATTTGTAAAACAGATTATCTGACAAAAGACTTGTATGCAACATTTTAGTTCTCAAGGAAATACAAATTAAGATTAAGATCACAATGAAATATCATTAAACACCCACCAAAAGAGCTAAAATTCAAAATGTTGCCAGCATTAAGTAATGACAAAAAGTGGAGTAATCAAAACTCTCATACTACTGGTGTGGGTATAAAGTTGTGCAGCTGCCACAGAAAAAAAAGATCGGTATTTTCTTCTAAAATTTAAGTACATATACTATAAATGAAAAATTTCACTCATGTTCTGAACTAAGACTTTAAAATATGTGTTTACACCATCAGTAGAAAAGATGGAAAGCCCAGATATAAACCCACACACCTATGGTCAATTAATCTACAACATAAGAAGCAAGAATATACAATGGAGAAAACAGTCTCTTCAATAAGTGGTGCTGGGAAAATTGAACAACTACAAGTAAAAGAATGTAGACCATTCTCTAATACCACACACAAAAACAAACTCAAAATGGATTAAAGATCTAAATATAAGACCAGATACTATAAAACTTAGAGGAGAACATAGAACACTCTTTGACATAAATCGCAGCACCTACCTCCTAGAGTAACGAAAATAAAAACAAAAATAAACAAATGGGACCTAACTAAATTTAAAACTTTTGCACAGCAAGTGAAAGTCGCTCAGTTGTGTCCGACTTTTTGCAACCCCATGGACTATACAGTCCATGGAATTCTCTGGGCCAGAATTCTCTAGGCCAGAATACTGGAGTGGGTAGCCTTTCCCTTCTCCAGGAGATCTTCCCAACCCAGGGATCGAACTCAGGTCTCCCACATTGCAGGTGGATTCTTTACCAGATGAACCACAAAGGAAGTCCTTTGCACAGCAAATGAAACCATAAACAAAATGAAAAGACAATCCATAGAATGGGAGATAGTATTCGCTAATGAAGTGACCAAACAAGGAATTAAATCTCCAAAATAAACGGCCCATGCAGCTCAATATCAATAAACAACCCAATCAAAAAATAGGCATAAGATCTAACTAGACATTTCTCCAAAGAAAACATACAGATGGCCAAGAGGCACATGAATGGCCAGTCAGAATGGCCATCATCAAAAAGTCTAAGAATAATAAATACTGGAGAGGGTGTGGAGAAAAGGTAACCCTGCCACAGTATTGGTTGGAAAGTGAACTGGTCAAAGCTATGGTTTTTCCAGTAGTCATGTATAGATGTGAGAGCTGGAATGTAAGAAGGCCGAACACTGAAGAATTGATGCTTTTAAATTGTGGTCCTGGAGAACATTCTTGAGAGTCCCTTGGACTGCAAGGAGATGAAACCAGTCAATCCTAGAGAAAATCAACCCTGAATATTCATTGGAAGGACTGATGCTGAAGCTGAAACTCCAATACTTTGGCCACCTAATGCGAAGCACTGATGCTGGGAAAGATTGAAGGCAAAAGGAGAAGGGGGTGGCAGAAGTTGAGATCGTTAGGTAGCATCACCGACTCAATGGACATTAATTGAGTACATTATGGAAGCAACCTTAATGCCCATCAACAGAGGAAAGGATAAAGAAGATGTGATATATTTACACAATGGAATATTAACCATACAAATGAGTGAAATAATGCCATTTGCAGCGTGTGTACATGCATGCTCTCTCAGTCATTCAGTTGTGTTAGACTCTTTGTGACCCTATGGACTATAGCCACTAGGATTCTCCCATGGACAGAGTATATAGCCTCCCATGGAATACTGGAGTGGGTTGCCATTTCCTACTTCAGGGGATCTTCCCAACTCAGGGATTGAACCCACATCTCCTGCACTTACAGGTAGATTCTTTACCACTAAGCCACCTTAGAAGCCAAAGTAAGCCAGACAGAGAAAGACAAATATCATGTGATATCATTCATACATGGACTCTAAAAAAAAAAAAAAAAATGATACAAGCAAACATTTACGAAACAGAAAGAGATTCAGAGACTTTGAAAACAAACTTATGGTTACCCAAGGGGAAGGGAGGGGGATAAATTAGGAGTTTGGGATTAACATATACACATTCAGTTCAGTTCAGTCGCTCAGTCGTGTCCGACTCTTTGCGACCCCATGAATCGCAGCACGCCAAGCCTCCCTGTCCATCACCAACTCCTGGAGTTCACTCAGACTCACGTCCATCGAGTCAGTGATGCCATCCAGCCATCTCATCCTCTGTCGTCCCCTTCTCCTCCTGCCCCCAATCCCTCCCAGCATCAGAGTCTTTTCCAATGAGTCAACTCTTCGCATGAGGTGGCCAAAGTACTGGAGTTTCAGCTTTAGCATCAGTCCTTCCAAAGAAATCCCAGGATTGATCTCCTTCAGAATGGACTGGTTGGATCTCCTTGCAGTCCAAGGGACTCTCAAGAGTCTTCTCCAACACCACAGTTCAAAAGCATCAATTCTTCGGCACTCAGCCTTCTTCACAGTCCAACTCTCACATCCATATGTGACCACTGGAAGAACCATAGCCTTGACTAGACGGACCTTTGTTGGCAAAGTAATGTCTCTGCTTTTCAACATGCTATCGAGGTTGGTCATAACTTTTCTTCCAAGGAGTAAGCGTCTTTTAATTTCATGGCTTCAGTATACACATTACTATTTCATATATGGATATATATATATATATATATAATGGATAATCAACAAGGACCTACTATATAGCACAGGGAACTCCACTCAGTATTCTGTAATAACTTATATGGGATAAGAAACTGAGAAAGATATATGTATATCTTTGGATATATATATATACATATATAAATATATGGATATATGTATACATATACTTGAATAACTCACCCATATACCTGAAACTAACACAGCACTGTAAATGAATTATACTCTAAAATAGTCAAATTTTAAAAAGAAGTAAAAAATTTAATAAAACATGTTTTTACAAAAATAGCTTATATAAGAAAGTTCATAGAAGCTTTAATAACAGTCAAAAACTGCAAAAAGCTCAGGTAGTTGTCAACAACAGAACCACAAAAATGGTATATTCAAATGAACAGAATACTATATAGCAATAAAAACTAATTCCTGATATACAAAATAACATGAATGAATCTCAAAATATTATGCTGCTACTTCAGCATATGATCATTTTACTATAAAAGGACTAGATAGACCATTCCCCACATTAATTAAGCAACTAAAAAACTAAAAAATTATAAGAATCAATGGTTTTCAGAAATTAGAAATTGAGTATCAGTCAGTACAGGATTCTGATCGCCAAGGAAAAGGAAATGAAGAGATATCTGTATTTCTCTGGTGTACTACATAGAGGCAATTTCCAGGCCATGATGTGTGGAAGGGGAACTCAAACAAAGCTTGGGAGTCAAGGAAACTGAGAGCACACTTTAGGGCTGTCAAGGTAGCTGTAACTTAAAGGTTAGATTACCAGAAAAGAAAATGCTGCACAAAGAGAGAAAACTCTAAAGTGGGGGTTCCAAACATTTTCTGTAAAGGGTAGATAAATTTTTTAGGTTTTGCAGGCTACATTCAGGCTACTTAATTCTGCCATTAAAACATGAAAGCAGACAAAGACAATACATAAATGAATGAGTTATGGCTATGTTCCAGAAACTGTAGTTACTGTAACAGGTGGTAGGTGGAACTTGGCCTGTGAGCTGTAAATCTGCCCACCTCTGCTCTAGAGATCTACAGAATGATGCCCTTAACTTTTGCCTGGGTGATGTGCAAATGAGTGTGAATTACTCAAGCTGAAGCTACAATACTTTGGCCATCTGATGAGAAGAGTCAACTCACTGGAAAAGACTCCGATGCTAGGAAAGGTTGAGGGCAGGAGGAGACGGGGACAACACAGGATGAGATGGTTGGATGGCATCACTGACTCAATGGACATGATTTGGAGCAAACTCCAGGAGATAGTGAGGGACAGGGAAGCCTGGCATGCTGCAGTCCATGGGGTCGCAAAGAGTTGGATACAACTTAGCAACTGAACTACAACAAATAAAATAACTGGAAAGAAAAAGCTCAAAAAATTCCCCAAACTCATACGACCAGAACAGTTTGAAGTCTCAATAAACAAGGGAAAAAAGCCTCTCAGTATATGGGACATCACATACAGAGCCCTCAAAATGGTATAACTTCAAAGTAGAACTAAATTAGCCTAACATTTAAATCTCTTCTTAGACCCTGGTGGGCTTCCCTGGTGGCTCAGACAGTAAGCGTCTGCCTGCAATGCGGGAGACTCAGGTTCAATTGCTGGGTCTGGAAGATCCCCTGGAGAAGGAAATGGCAATCCACTCCAGCACTCTTGCCTGGAAAATCCCATGGACGGAGGAGCCTGATAGGCTACAGTCCATGGGGTAGCAAAGAGTCGGACACAACTGAGCAACTTCACTTTCACTTTCACTTTATAGACCCTAGCAATGCTTAAAAGAAATCCATGCAGGGATCTAACAGATTGCAGGTAACTTAACTACAACCCCAAAGTCTGAAAATATTTAATGAAATGTCATAAATTACCAGGTATTCAAAAATAAGGCAGAAATATATAACCCACACCAGGAGGGGAAAAAACTGTCAACAGAAGCAGATAGAGAAATGACAGGATGGAGTTATCAGACAAGGACATTAAAACTAAGTTCTTAAGAAGTGAATAAATTAATGCTTACAGAGGTTAAGAGATCTGCCCAAGGTCATACAGTTAGTATGTATGTAGCAGAAAAGTCATAATTCAAGCCCCTTATAATAATATCAAAACAAACTTTTTAAAAGAATTATAAAATATTCAATAAAATTGATTCAATAAAAAATATTTTAATAAAATTCAAATTTATAATTTTAATTATAATGGCTATTCATTTTATAAAAATATTTAATTAGGTCACTTTAAGGTACTCACTATAGTATTATCTTAAGTTATAAGAATCTACATTTCCTTTAAAATGATCATATTAACCAAACTTTTTTTTACATATAACTCTTCACAGATTTCTATAATTAAAATTAGAACATATTACAATTTTATTGAAATAACACAAAATACCTGGAGACATTTAAATGCTAAGAGAAAGTAATCACCTCATATCTAATTATAAGACATAATCATTTATCTATGAGTTTCATAAACGTGTAAGAATTGCTAAGACTATTTTTAATGTTAATTTGGCTTATTCAAAACACATTTGTAGACAAATCATTAACTCTAATATTACTTGCATTTTCACATGACTTCTTTGATTTCTACACTTTGATTTGCCAGAAAAGTGGAAATTATATGTTAAGAATAGATTTAGTTCTATTTGGTCATTTTATTTTTTGTTTTTCAAGCAAACTGGTAATGTGCTTAAGCTATCCAGCACAACTGCAGCTCGAACATAACTGCTGCTAAGTCACTTCAGTGTGTCCAACTCTGTGCGACCCCATAGACGGCAGCCACCAGGCTCCCCCATCCCTGGGATCCTCCAGGCAAGAACACTGGAGTGGGTTGCCATTTCCTTCTCCAATGCATCAAAGTGAAAAGTGAAAGTGAAGTTGCTCAGTCATGTCCGACTCTTAGCGACCCCATGGACTGCAGCCTACCAGGCTCCTCCATCCATGGGATTTTCGAGGCAAAGTACTGGAGTGGGGTGCCATTGCCTTCTCCAAGAACATAACTGACTACTCAGTAAAATTTTTATTTTATTTCAGATACAACTGGATATCAATTTTCTACAACAAATGTTAACAATGAGTTCAATCTTTAAATGAGTTCAAATAATAAGCAATCCTTGATGAAAACAACTAAATTCTATTTGTTGAAATCAGAAAAGCGAATTTATATCACAAATGAGCTCCCTTCTGGCTTACCCACAAATAATATAAAACAAAAATTTTTAAACATCAAGGTTAAAATACTCAAACCTCTGACAACAAATGACATGCTCCCCTATATTGCCCCCCACTAATTAACAACAAAGGAACAAAAGCTCTACTTAAAAACAATTCTTAGGTTGTCCTTGTGACTCAGTTTGTTTCCCGTTTGCACACAAAAGTATAGCAAAGAACAGAACACCATCATGTCTAAAGAAGTGCCAGATTCCCAGCCTTAGATTCTGGTTTCTAATTTACAACATGATAGCGGTGTCCTTCTTTGCTTCCAAAAGACTAAGCCTTAGTACTTAAATCTGTAGATATGCTGCATGGATATTTAATGATACAAGCTGGTAATAAATGGGAAGGAAAAACTATTACTTTGAAATCTCTTCACTGCCTCAAACAGGAATGATGTAATAATGGTAACCACATCTACTCTTTAGGGGAAAACATAGTTAGAATTATTTATGAAATAAAAAAGAAACAGAGGTACTAAAATTATATTGTTGGAATTTGAACCAATTAGCTTAAAATAACTTTCCTGGAGAATCCCAGGGACGGGGGAGCCTGGTGGGCTGCCGTCTATGGGGTCGCACAGAGTAGGACATGACTGAAGGGACTTAGCAGCAGCAACTAGCAAACGACTGAGAAAGTTACAATTCCTACTTTAGGAGTGCAAAGAACTATCTCTGCAGAGAAGACAAAATATATACAAATTAAAGTTTCTCCTATTCATATATAAAACAGTGACTAAGTGGAACTCTCTTAGACATTCAAGTTACAAATTATATATAAGTAATTCTTCTAAGGTGCGTCTAGTCAAGGCTATGGTTTTTCCTGTGGTCATGTATGGATGTGAGAGTTGGACTGTGAAGAAAGCTGAGCGCCAAAGAATTGATGCTTTTGAACTGTGGTGTTGGACAAGACTCTTGAGAGTCCCTTGGACTGCAAGAAGATCCAACCAGTCCATTCTGAAGGAGATCAGCCCTGGGATTTCTTTGCAAGGAATGATGCTAAAGCTGAAACTCCAGTACTTTGGCCACCTCATGCGAAGAGTTGACTCACTGGAAAAGACTCTGATGCTGGGAGGGATTGGGGGCAGGAGGAGAAGGGGACGACAGAGGATGAGATGGCTGGATGGCATCACTGACTTGATGGACGTGAGTCTGAGTGAACTCCAGGAGTTGGTGATGGACAGGGAGGCCTGGCGTGCTGCGATTCATGGGGTCGCAGAGAGTCGGACACGACTGAGCGACTGAACTGAACTGAACTGAATACTCTATCCCAACATTTTTCACTCACTGAGAGCTTAAATTCTAGGAAATAAAATTCAAGAAATTCAACCACTCTGTGAACACTCCTAACCAAAACATGTCCAATCTCAACTCTACATATTTCAATACATAATAATTAAATCCTCATTTCATACTAATTATTTTATGTTAATTTTTAACCCTTCATATTTCTCTAGGTTTACTAAATAAATAAATCCTGTCTTCTCAGTCACACGGCAAAGGCTTTATTTCCAAAAACCTTAATTACATTTATATGTCTTCCTTGGACCCTCTCCAAGTTCAGCAAATCTGACTTCGTTTGTTGTATTGTGTTTGACTTTTCTTTAAGTACAGCAGCTCAGGAAAAGAAAAAGTCATTGCTCTGGCTCCTGTCCCTTAGGTTACCCTCCATACAATCAGTCTGCTACTAGAAGCAATAGTTGAAATCCTAGCTATTCTCAAATAAGGAAGAATTTATGTTTTGTATTTTGAGCATTTTCATTAATTAAATAAGGTATAACAGAAAGAGAATGAATTTCAGTGCCATCTTTTACAGGTGATCTAACCTGAGACTCAGTTTGCAGATCTGCAAAAATAGAAATATCATCTATCTCATGGAGATATAAAAACAAAAACATGCTGCTGCTAAGTCGCTTCAGTCGTGTCCGACTCTGTGCGACACCATAGACGGCAGCCCACCAGACTCCCCGTCCCTGGGATTTTCCAGGCAAGAACACTGGAGTGGGTTGCCATTTCCTTCTCCAATGTGTGAAAGTGAAGTTGCTCAGTCGTGTCTGACTCTTAGCAATGCCATGGACTGCAGCCTACCAGGCTCCTCTGCCCATGGGATTTTCCAGGCAAGAGTACTGGAGTGGGCTGCCATTGCCTTCTCCAAAAACATGCTGCTGCTGCTAAGTTGCTCAGTCGTGTCCAATTCTGTGCGACCCCATAGACAGCAGCCCACCAGGCTCCCCCCATCCCTTGGATTCTCCAGGCAAGAATATTGGAGTGGGTTGCCATTTCCTTCTCCAATGCATGAAAGTGAAAAGTGAAAGTGAAGTCGCTCAGTTGGGTCCGACTCTTAGCGACCCCATGGACTGCAGGCTCCTCTATCCATGGGATTTTCCAGGCAAGAGTACTGGAGTGGGGTGCCACTGCCTTCTCCCTTTTATTAAAAGAAAACTATCACAGGTCACAAAGTCTTAAGCAATGTTGGGATCCTTGCCTACATCTGTTCAATGAAATCAACCCTTGGGACATAGGTGCTCAATAAATATTACTTTCACCCTGCATTTTAGAAATGATTCTACCAAAAAGTGCAAACTCCTAACTTCATAAACATTTAGATTTTCATCTATATTACGTATCAATCTCCACATTCAGTAATATAATCAATCCACATGAAAACTGTCATTTAAAATTTTCACCATGCCCTTGAACCAAATGCCAAATTTTGCTAAATAATGAACAGTAATAATAAGTATTCCATCACATACTTAAGTTATTTTAATTTCAAAAAGCATTAAAGTAACCTCCCTCCCACCATAAAAAAAAAGAAAACAACCAATTTCAGATGGATAATACAAAATTAAACAATAGAGTTCAAAACAAACCCTTAAGAGTGGAAAACAATACAAAGTGACAAAAGTTATTGAAAATACATGACTAACAGATCCACAGCATAAAAAGAACTTAGACATATGAGCAAGAGACGTGAATAAGTATTTCACAAAATACGGGAGTCAATGTTCAATCTCATTAGTGATCAGTGGAATAAAGCAGATTAAAATCACAAAGCATACATACTCACCAGAATGGTTACAGTGGAAAAAACAGAAAGGCACAAGTGTTGGTAGAAGTACGATTGGTAAAAGCCACTTTGGAAAATGTTTTGGCAGTATCTCCTAAAATTAACATACATAATCACCATGACCAAGTAATTCTACTCTTAGGTGAATAGCCACCAAGAAATGTCTGTACATGTGCACCAAGAAATATATATAAAAATGTTAGCATTATGTATATTACTGAAACTCAAAACAACCTAAACATCCATCAACAGTAGAATGTTGATGTAGAATGTAGAATAGTCCTCCTATGGAACATTACCCAGCAATGAAAAGTGAAAAAAAAAAAAAAACTACATCTATATACAAAAACATGGATGAATCTCACAAATATAAGATGGACAACAAAACATTAATCAGGTTAAGGCATACATGCTTAGATGTTAAAGTTATTTAAAAGAGCTAGATAGGGACTGCCATAGAAAACAAGAGTCCCTATTTTGGGGAAAAGGAGTGGGGTGCAGGCTAGATGTAAGAAGTCATGAGGAGGACTTCAAGAGCATTGAGAATACTTTTTTCTTTTAGCCATGTGATGGTTACACAGATATTCACTTTGTAATAATTCACTAAGCTATATGGTTTGGTTCTGTGCACTTCTGTATATTTGCATTACATTTCACCAAACAAAAGGTTGTAAAAATGAGGAAGGGAAGAAGAAAGAAAATAAATACCAAGGTCACAACACTATCTGGAAAGATATCTAATATATTAAGCTAAATACTAAGGTCAAATGAAATGTAAGCACACAAAAAGGTGCTCAACATTAGTCATCAGGGAAATGCAAATTAAAAACCATGAGATACCACGATACACCTGTTTAAAATGCCTAAAATACTAAAATTCTTAATGCTGAGGATGCAGAGCAACTGGAATACTCAATGTTGATAGGAATGCAAACTGGTATATGCTCTTTAAAAAATAGTTTGGAAATTTTTTACAAACCTAAATATATCTTTCTAATATATAAATCATCAAATCTCCTTCTTAGTATTATTTACCCACAACAAATTAAAACTTACCTATACAACTGTATGGAGAAGGCAATGGCACCCCACTCCAGTACTCTTGCCTGGAAAATCCCATGGATGGAGGACCCAGGTAGGCTGCAGTCCATGGGGTCACTAAGAGTCGGATATGACTGAGCGACTTCACTTTCAATTTTCACTTTCATGCATTGGAGAAGGAAATGGCAACCCACTCCAGTGTTCTTGCCTGGAGAATCCCAGGGACGGGGAAGCCTGGTGGGCTGCCGTGTCAGGAGTCGCACAGAGTCGGACACGACTGAAGCGACTTAGCAGCAGCATACAACTGTAAGCAAATGCTTACAGCAGCCTTGTTGATAATCATAACCAAGGAAACAACCCACATGAAAGAATTTTGAGGAGTGATGGAACTGCTCTACATTATGATTTTACGATCGCTATACTGTTCTGCATCTGGCAAGATCCTATACATCACAAAGACTGACCTTTGTTGTATGCAAATTTAAAAAATAAACTTCAAAAAACTGTAGAACAAAATACTATGGTCAAAGCAATGCCACAGATTTCCAGGATATCAATATGCCAAATTTATCATAAAATTCCCCAAAATTCAAGAATCCTAAAAATATGTACTACTTAATTATACAATATAAAGAGATTATAATTCACTTAGACATTTAAACTATAATAACAACAAAAAGCATTACTTGTAAAATGACTGTTGCACTTGGTTTAGCATTTTATATACATATTTTAATCATCCAAATAATCATATAAATCTACAATTATCTCAACTTTACCAATGAAAGAAACAATTTCAGAAAGAGCAAAGTAACATTTTACCCATAGACACACATCTAGTGAATTGTGAAGCTGGTATTTAATCCCACTGTATCTTAGTCTTTCCAAGCCCATTTTCTTTCCTCTATACTTTCTTTTTAGTTCAAAGTGAAAGTGAAAGTGAAGTCGGTCAGTCCTGTCCGACTCTTTGTGACCCCATGAACTGTAGGCCCCCAGGCTCCTGCGTCCATGGGATTTCCCAGGCAAGAATATTGGAGTGGGTTGCCATTTCCTTCTCCAGGGGATCTTCCCGACCCAGGGATCGAACCCGGGTCTCCCGCATTGCGGGCAGACGCTTTAACCTCTGAGCCACCAGGGAAGGGAAGCCCTTTGGTAATTCCTTAAAATGAGTAGTGTGTTCCTTTACATTATGGAAAGTGAAAGTAAAGTCACTCAGTCATGTCTGACTCTCTGCGACCCTGTGGACTGTAGCCCATCAGGCTCCTCTGTCCATGGGATTCTCCAGACAAGAACAGTGGATTGGGTTGCCATTTCCTTCCCCAGGGGATCTTCCCAACCCAGGGATAGAACCCAGGTCTCCTATATTGCAGGCAGACGGTTTATCCTCTGAGCCACCAGGGAAACCCCCCTACATTATTATGTAAAAATATGCTCAAATTTCCTACATTTGTAAGCTTAAAATAGATTATGAATATTTTGTATTTTTCAGGTGCCCACATAACCACAATTATACAAAACAAAGTTAAAATATACAACTTCTGTCCTCAAGGTGTTTATAAATCTAATTAGCTGGCAAACATATGACAAACAAAGTAGGCAATTTTAAAACTCAAAAACAATAGCTGAGTAGTAGAAACATGGTTAGTGTGAGTACCTTATAATAACAAAATAATTCTAATTGCTTCCTCCCTTCCCTTGTATCATCACTGTCATTCATTTCACTTATATATAAGGACCTGTGTGAATAAGTATACATGTGCATATACACATATAGACACATAAGCAAACATGGTCAAACAGTGTTACTATTATTTTAAACTGTTATCTGTTAGAGCAATTAAGCACAACAAAAATAAAAGTTTTATTTTATCTTCATTCATTTCTTCTGCAATGCTTTCTCTTCTGGATTTCTCATCTATATCATCTTCCTAGCCTCTAAAGAACCTTTTTTAACATTTCTTTCAAAAATGATACACTGGCAAATAATTCTCTATTTTTCTCTTATGATCTTTATTTCTCCTTTACTTTTAAAGTATAATTTTACACAGTACATTATTCTAGGCTGGTGGCTTTTCTCTCTGAATACCTTAAATATTTCATTCCACTCTCTTGTTTGCATGGTTTCTGAGGAAAAGCCAGATATAATTCTTATCTTTGCTCCTCTATAGGAGGAGCTTCCTCAGGAGTTTTTTTTTCTTTATCTTCAATTTTCTATAATTTGAAAATAATATCCCTAGGTATAAGGTTTTTTTTTTCTTGCCATTTATCCTACTTGATGTTCTCTGAACTCTCTGGGTCTTTGGTTTGGTATCTGATGTTGATTTAGGAAAATTCTCAGTTGTTATAGTTTCAAATATTTCTTCGGCTCCTTTCTCTCTTCTCTGGTATTGCCAGAATGCTTGTGTTGTACCTTTTGTCGTCATCCCACAGACCTTGCAATATTCTGTTCTGGGCTTTTATTCCCCCCAGGCTTTTTCTCTTTGGTTTCCAGTTTTCAAGAATTCGACTGATATATCCTCTTGCTCAAAGACTCTTTCCTCATGCATGTCCAATCTACTAATAAGCCATCAAAAGCACTCTTCACTTCTCTTAGAGTTTCTTTTTTCTCTAGCATTTCTTTTCAGTTCTTTTTTAGAATTTCCATCTCTCTGCTTATATTGCCCACCTGTTCTTGCATGTTATCTACTTTATCCATTAGCACTCTTAGCATATTAATCACAGTTGTTTCAAATTCCCAGTCTGATAATTCCAATTCCCCGGTCATATCTAATTCTCATGCTTGCTCTGTCTCTTCCAACTGTGTCTTCTGCCTTTGGTATATCTTGCAATTTTTTTTCCCCTTGACAGCCAGACATGACACACTGAGTAGAACAAACTTTTGTAAACAGGTCTTTAAAAATGTAAGGTATCAGTGAAAAAGTTGGCTTAAAGCTCAACATTCAGAAAACTAAGATCATGGAATCCGGTCCCATCACTTCATGACAAATAGATGGGGAAACAGTGACAGACTTTATTTTGGGGGGCTCCAAAATCACTGCAGATGGTGATTGCAGCCATGAAATTAAAAGACACTTGCTCCTTGAAAGAAAAGCTATGACAAACCTAGCTGGCATATTAAAAAGCAGAGACATTACTTTGCCAACAAAGGTCCATCTAGTCAAGGCTATAGTTTTTCCAGTAGTCATGTATGGATGTAAAAGTTGGACCACAAAGAAAGTTGAGCACCGAAGAATTGATGCTTTTTGGAGAAGACTCTTGAGAGTCCCTTGAACTGCCAGGAGATCCAACAGGTTCATTCTAAAGGAAATCAGTCCTGAATATTCATTGGAAGGACTGATGCTGAAGCTGAAACTCCAATACTTTGGCCACCTGATGCGAAGAACGAACTCATTGGAAAAGACCCTGATGCTGGGAAAGACTGAAGGCGGGAGGAGAAGGGAAGACAGAGGATGAGCTGGTTGGATGGCATCACTGACTCGATGAACATGAGTTTGAGCAGGCTCCAGGAGTTGGTGAATGGACAGGGAGGCCTGGCATGCTGCAGTCCATGGGGTAGCAAAGAGTTAGACACAACTGAGAGACCCTGAATTCAGATGCTTATATCTTTCCTTTTCTCCTTTGCTTTTCACTTCTCTTCTTTTCACAGCTATTTGTAAGGCCTCTCCAGACAGCCATTTTGCTTTTTTGCATTTCTTTTCCATGGGGATGGTATTGACCCCTGTCTCCTGTACAATGTCACGAATATGCAGATGACACCACCCTTATGGCAGAAAGTGAAGAGGAACTAAAAAGCCTCTTGATGAAAATCAAAGAGGAGAGTGAAAAAGTTGGCTTAAAGCTCAACATTCAGAAAACTAAGATCATGCCATCTGGTCCCATCACTTCATGGCAAACAGATGGGGAAACAGTGGCAGACTTTATTTTGGGGGGCTCCAAAATCACCGCAGATGTTGACTGAAGCTATGAATTTAAAAGATGCTTACTCCTTGGAAGGAAAGTTATGACCAACCTAGATAGCATATTCAAAAGCAGAAACATTACTTTGCCAACAAAGATTCGTCTAGTCAAGGCTATGGTTTTTCCTGCGGTCATGTATGGATGTGAGAGTTGGACTGTGAAGAAAGCTGAGCACCGAAGAATTGATGCTTTTGAACTGTGGTGTTGGACAAGACTCTTGAGAGAGTCCCTTGGACTGCAAGAAGATCCAACCAGTCCATTCTGAAGGAGATCAGCCCTGGGATTTCTTTGCAAGGAATGATGCTAAAGCTGAAACTCCAGTACTTTGGCCACCTCATGCGAAGAGTTGACTCAATGGAAAAGACTCTGATGCTGGGAGGGATTGGGGGCAGGAGGAGAAGGGGACGACAGAGGATGAGATGGCTGGATGGCATCCCCGACTCGATGGACGTGAGCCTGAGTGAACTCCAGGAGTTGGTGATGGACAGGGAGGCCTGGCGTGCTGCGATTCATGGGGTCACAAAGAGTCGGACACAACTGAGTGACTGAACTGAACTGAGCGACTGAACTGAACTGACGGTATCAGGGATGATAGAATAATTTATAGTCCTAGTCCTATAATAAGGTCTCATTCTTTTAGAAAGCCTATGTTTCTGGACTGTGAACTTCACACACACTTCTCAATCTCCCTGCCATCAGGTGGGGCAGGATGGTTAGAGTGAATTGAAGTTGTGTATTTCCCTTCTTCAACATTTAAGACTGGAGCAGTTATAGTTGGATATTTCCCTTCACCCAGATCAGTTAGGCTCTGATAAAACTCAGTTAGACTCTGGTAAAATAGTTTATCCTAGAGGGCAAATCTTGTTAGGAAGAACAGAATGCTCTGGCACATCTTAAAACGGTTCCCCTTTTTTCCTTCATGTGTCAAAAGCATGAGGGGATTTTTTCTAATATACACTGAGATAATCTGGTTGAAACACAACAGGTAAGACTCACAAAAAGTGTGGGGCCTCTGATGATTCATTTCCCCTGGAGTTTTTAACTCTTAAGAGTTGCCCATACTGAGCCTTCAGTAATTTGTGAACCAATTCAGGTTTCCCTACACCAGCACTGGTTCCCAGCAAGGCTGCTGTTCTGGTGAGCTGTGATTCACTGTAGTCTCTACTGGTCTCTTCAATTTTAAGGGCAGTGGCTTGCTTTGTGACCTCTCTGTACTAAAAAAACTTGTTGATTTTTCAGTGGGTTTTAAGTTTTATTTGTTGTCAGGTTGGAATGGCACTTTCCAAGCTTCTCACATGCCATACCAGAAACCAGAAGTCTGCATTTTAAGAAATATTTTTCTATACCACAAGCTTAAAAACTTACACAGAATAATAAACACATGCAAATTCAATATCATATAGAACAAAACTGTGTTGCATACTCTGTAAATTATTATTTTTCACTTTCTTCTTATACTGCATGTATTTTTATTTCTAGTCATGTAGCCTAGATCAGACACATCTTAAATAATTGAATCTTCCAGTTTATCTGTAAAAATCAATATACAGTTATAAAGTATAATACTTGACATATATGTTCCAAATAAACAATAAAATACAGCTTACCATTTTGATGCCTGTGGAAAACGTCCCTGGTTTTATAGGTTTAGGTTTCTCAATTTGCATTTCCAATTGGGTAGATCTATCTTTATGCTGAGCCAAAAGTAGAGCAACGGGGAGATCAGAACTCTCCTGTAAGAGAAGTTAAAGTGCAGTGTGAAAGTTAAAAAGAAAGAACTAAAGAGCAACCAGTCTTTTATTTTAAATTATGCCTTTCCATAAGCACTTGATGTCAACCTAAATATTCACTTTATGGAGAACACTTTACAAAAAACTTTAACATTCCATAATAAGAAAAGGCTGTTTTAGACTCATAAATCAAAATAACCTACAAAAATGGATTTTTATAAAATCCACATTAAAGACAATATAATAGGGTCTTATTTCATCTAGTGAAACCAACCATATATTTATTAAAATAAAAAAAATTAGAAGCTAATCACAAAGAGAGTAGTACAAAGTACTATAACCTAGATCAGATGTTTATCTAAGACACATTCTTTTAACCAGTGAATTCAGACTGGCTTGAAATTGTTTCCCATTAGATTTCACCTGAGGCCGTTTGGAAATGATCCTTGTTCTGTTTTTTGTACAATGGAATGATTGTTAAGTACAACCAAAAGTACATTTATTTTCTCCTTTATTACTTACTTTTATAAATTAAATCTAAATTTTTTAATTAGCAAAATAATAGTAAACATTTTTAATATCTTATATTGATACTAAAACAGGGCCGCTATCTATACAAATCTGCATATACACATATTAATAACATCATCAAATAACTAACTCTTATATGTAAACTGTTATTTATTCTATTTAAAATGAAGTCTTCTTACATGTTTAAAGTGCTACACAGCTAAGATCTAAACTAAATGTACCCAAAGCATTTTCTCTTCTGAGATGTCAGTTAAATAAGAACACAGAAACACATGCAGAAGGAAACCAGGAAGGAAGAAGGTCATACACAAAGAGACACACTGCTCTCTGTATCAGTAAACAGAAAGAAAGGTACAAATACATTTCTATCTCCTATACCAAGGTGACCTATGAAAATAAAGTCATCAAATGGTCTAACAAATTTTTAAAATAGTAACTACCCAGAATTTAATCCTGAAAAAACTATGGTGTTAAACATTTTGTAATATAAAAGTGAAGATATAGTAGAACCTATTTTCTTTCCAAACCCAACAACTTAGTATTTTGGGGCACAAATATGGCTAACAAATATATTTAAAAGACTTGTTTAAAGGTTATAGTACAGAAGAAATTCAAATAACAAGCCAATTATTTCAACAGCATCATCCTAGAATAAATCTGTTTTTCAAAACTTTGCAACAGAAGTGGTTTGCAAAAGCAAATGTTTTAAAGATGGAAAGTTTCAAAAGTAAATGGAAAAACACAAATTTTATTTATAATGCAGAACTTTATTAAGAAGCAAAATTCTTGAGACTTGGTTCTAGAAGAATATACTTGAATACCTCTCATATATTCTACAACAAAGCATTAGTAATACATTAATCATAGTATTAGGACTTTCCTGGTGGCCTGGGAAGTATGGCATTACTGTGAATTCCCACAGCTATTTGAGATTCCCATTAGGAATTTTGTAAAAAAATGTCAACTTAAAGGACATTTTAAATGGGCAATGGCCCAAAGTATCTTTTAAAATCTCTTACTATCATTTTACATGTAAAAACTAACAGAAGAAAAATAAATTTTCTTGGCTAAAAAGCTAAATCATTGCTTCCTAATTAATACTCGAAGTGAATTCAAATTCCATACCTAGTACTTACTCTAAAAAGTAAAAGTTCTTACATAAAAGCAAAACAATATGTGCACTTCAAAAAAAGTTGCTAATCAATACTATGCCTGTTTTAATTCTGGTTTCACTTTCCTATAAAAGAACCAGAATAGTAAAATGTATTGGTAAAACAGCTGAAATTTAATAAAAATAAGTATTCTAGAAATCTAAAACTAATTTTGGTACAAAGGCAATACAATTTACTTCAAATCTGCTATACTCTACTTTAGCAATCAAAACTTTGGAGTCTGAAAATCTTGTAAATGTTAAGAAAGAAATAAGTAGGAGTTTACACATCAACAAAATCTATAGAGTAAAATAAATTATGGGAAACATATGCTCTTAGGAATACAGAGAATGCAGATTCAGCCTTTCAAGTTATTGGTTGGCCAAAAAGTTCGTTCAGGCTCTCCCGTAGTATCTTATGGAAAAACCCAAATGAACTTTTTGGCTAACCCAGTATTTCATTCTTAGCTTTCCATTTTTACCCTGAAAGGTTCCCTAAGCTATTTAATAGCCTGAAGGTACAATGCTCAATATTTAAAGAAATTTTAATTAAGACTACCTGTAATACTTATTAAAAGCTTTATAACGACCATTTTGAAAGATTATTTTAACTGACTTTGAGCAAGCCATCTGGCAAACAATATTCTAATAAAAATGAGCTACTGCATTTGACAATATTAGCCCTAGCAAAATTTAAGACATAATCTGAAGAGAAGTTTCTAACAGGAATATAAAAATATTTAATAAGTCAGGACCTGTTTAAAAATCTTTTTTCAAATAGCTTTTAGGAAAAAAAAAAAAACTCTGAATTTACAGTTAGGATTAAATAAATGAACTTTTTAGGCAACATTTTAAGTCATAAAGATTAAGACCATAACATTAAAACTCTGTCACATAGAGTATAATGTAATGCCAATACTTTTTTAAAAGGTTAAAAAGTGACTCTTAGCATAAGGACCAAAAACAGGAGAAGAAAAACTAATAAGGAGTACTTGTACTAGTTGTCTAAATTAGATCCAGAGAATCATTTTAAGATTTAAGCTACTAGATATATTTATAATGCAGTCTTTCTAAATAAAATTTAACATATGAACATACATAGAAAAAATACAATGCATTCTTTTACATACTTAATACAGATTCAGGAAAATAAAAAGAAATTTAATGAATTCTTTCAATTGGTCAACAAGGATGAAATGGATGTTAACATTTTAACAAAAAATTTTTAATAAATATTCAAAAATTAAAGTAACAATCTTTAAAAATAAATTTGAAAATGAAAACCAGAAATTCAAATTGAATTGGTATTCAAACCAATCTGCTGTAATTAATTGTTCTAATAAATACAATAAATTGTTAAAGATTATTTAACCACTATGTTACATGATCTAAATAGTGAAGAAAGTATGCACAGTAATGACTTGCAGGTGAGGAAAACAGGAAGGGGAGGGCAGTTCTTAACAAAAACCAATATTAACTCCAGATTATACACAATGTACAACACTGGCAGCTGCAGCTCAAAAGCCAAAAGCAGCTCAATGAGGCACCAAAATTTCATGCTACAAGACTAAAGATAAAAAGAATATACAAAAAGAATTGCTGTGCAAAACTAGCTAATCTCAAAATAAAAACTAAAAATTCTTAATAATAAATGGAACATTTTTAGAAAGTTAGAGTGTGTATTTGTCTTAAATCTAAGTTCAGTATTTGGAATTAATGTATAGAGGAAAGCATTAATAACGTACAAAGGAAAGAAAATCATGTTCCTCTTTATATAAAATGATGAGAGAAAGAACCTTTCAAAAAAAAAAACCTGTAACGTGAAGCTTTACAAATTCATTCTTTAAAGTTTTTAATGTCTCACAGGCGACATGTCCACAAAAAATGTAAAACACAATATGTATCATTTCAATTGTTAAAGCCACAACTTCCACTTAATAGTTTCAAAAAATTTAATGGAAGTTACTAACAACAACAAAAAAATCTTCCATGCTATACATTGCTATTTTCATTTTTTTGCTTTGGACTACCCTGTGTGGTTTGTGGGATCTCAGTTCCTGATCAGGGACTGAACCAGGGCCATGACACTCAAAGTGCCGAATCCTAACCATTTAGACCACGAGGGAATTCCTTGTCCTCATTTTTAGAACCAAATTTATGCTCCACTCATACAAAGCAGATAGGGTTTATGATAAGCATTTACTGTCTAAGCTTCACTAAGGTCCTTACTTTCCCACCTACTTCTAATTTATTAGGTTGGTGCAAAAGTAATTGCAGTTTTACATTGTTGAATTTGTCTAATACTGGAATACATCTTTAAATAAATTTAGTTATGTTATACATCATTTTAATGTGCATTTCTCACTTTATATTTTTGGTTAATCACATTACTTACTGTTTATTTTATATTTATTTTCATCTACAGAAATGACATTAGACAAAAAGAAAATTTGAGCAACTTTTTTTATTTGAGTTCAAAATAGGTTGTAAAGCAGCAGAGACTGACCAAGGAACTGCTAACAAATGTACAGTGCAGTGGTGGTTCAAGAAGTTTTGCAAAGGAGAAGAAAGACTTGAAGATGAGGAGTACAGTGGCCAGCTATAAGAAGTTAACAATAACCAAGAGCATCATCAAAGCTGATCCTCTTATGACTACATGAGACGTTGCCAAAGAACTCAATGTTGACCATGCTATGGTTGTTCAGCATTTGAAGCAATTTGGAAACGTGAAAAAGCTTGATAAGTGAGTGTCTCATAAGCTGACCAAAAATCAAAAAAATTGTCATTTTGAGGTGTCATCTTCTCTGATTCTACACAACAGCAATGAACCATTTCTCGATTGGATTGTGATGTGAGAGGAAAAAAATGGATTTTATCCAACAACCAGTGATGACCAGCTCAGAGGCTGGACCAAGAAGCAGCTTCAAAGCACTTCCCAAAGCCAAAACTTGCACCAAAAAAAGGTCATGGTCACTGGAGGTCTGCTGCCAGTATGACCCACTCACTACAGCTTTCTGAATCCTGGTGAAACCATTACATCAGAGAAGTATATTGAGCAAATTGATGATATGCACTAAAAACTGCAATACCTGCAGCCGGCATTGGTCAACAGAATGAGTCCAATTCTCCACCACAACGCCCCACCACATGTCATACAACCAAAGTTTCAAAAGTTGAATGAACCGGGCTACAAAGTTTTGCCTCGTCCACCACATTCACCTCACCTCTCACCAACTGACTACAATTTCTTCGAGCATCTTAATAATTTTTTGCAGGGAAAAACACTTCCACAACCAGCAGGAGGCAGAAAACGATTTCCAAGAGTTCATCAAATCCTGAAGCAGGGATTTTTATGCTACAGGAATAAACAAACTTATTTCTCGTTGGCAAAAATGTGTTGATTGTAATGGCTCCTATTTTGATTAACAAAGATGTGTTTGAACCTAGTTAAAATGATTTAAAATTCATGGTCTGAAGCCATAAATACTTTTGTACTAAACTAATAAATAATCTTGCTTTCTCTTTTTATTCCTGGTTATATGGCTTAAATGCTTTTAGGGCAAAAGCACAGTAGAAAAATATACACATACACATTCACCTGGTCACAGAATAACAAACAGCATAGCAACTAGTAGACTGAAGAGTTAAGTATGTTAACAACACGTGGAAATTAATTACGTAGCTAGAAAGGGGAAAGGAAGGATGTAAAAAGCCTTTACTGGAAAGGACAATTTCCATGTTGCAATTTCATCAGTATTACATTGGTTTATAAGCATCAAATAATATATTCTCAAATCCATGAAACATCTCATAAACCTTGGTTGTAATCCCTGATATTATCTAATAATGTTGACTACTTGGGCAACTAACAACTAGAAAACACCAATAACTTGCAAGACATTACCATTTCTTTCAAGTGTATTTTCCCCATGCAAAAATACAAAATACAGTTCTCACAGAGTAACCAGTCACTAAAACTTCAGCATGAAGCCAAAATACTTGAAAATGAGCTAGTTATTAGAAAATCAGTATCAATCAGGAGAAAAGTGCTCTGAAAACATGTTTTAGTCAGTAAGCTTAGAAATACATCAACATCCTATTAATAGTAAACTGGCTTATGTTAATTATAGTATTGCTCTGTTATCTGAAAATAAAATGGATATTAACAAACATTAAAAAAAATAAATAGGGGCTTCCTTGAAGGTTCAGTGATTAAGAATCTGCCTTCCGTGCAAGGGACATGGGCTCAATCTCTGACATGCTGCAGAACAAGAAAGCCCATGTGCCACAATTACTGAAGCCTGTGAGCCTAGAGCCCGTGCTATGCAACAAGAGAAGCCACTGCGACAAGAAGCCCATGCACCACAATGAAGAGCAGTCTCCACTTGTCAGAACTAGAGAAAGCCCACATGCAGCAACCAACATGCAGCACAGCCAATACATAAATCAATAAATAAATAAAGTAAAGGGATAGAAGGTAAATACATGAGCACAAACTATAGAAATGCCATTTAAATACCATCACCCAGCATAAGAGGAAAGATAAACCCTGAAGACAAATGTTTTTATCATAATCAACATTAATACATACCAGTTCATCTAAAAAAGCCTGCTTATTCTTCCTTTTGAGAATCTGCTGCATTTGTTCTTCTTTTTGTATAAATAGTCTTCTTTGTTCATTTTCCTGTCTTTCTACTTCTAAAGCTTCTTCCAATTCCTCCTGTTCCCGAGTCTGAAACAGTAACATTCATATATGGCATGAAATAAATTTAGTAACCAAAACTAAGTCTATACCATACTCCATACTACCTTTTTTCGAAGCATAAATTGCACTAGTCACTAATTGTTTAATAGTGCAGCAGCAGCTCCACTTTAAAAGAATTTTCTTTCATGCAGACATGTTACCATTAAAGAGAATGACATCTAGCACTAAATGAAATCTAAACAAAGTACACTTATCCCAGCTGCAGAAATGTGGAAACTGCTTAAGAAGACTTTACTTAGGAAATTTAACAAAGAAAGCAAAACAAAAACCCAACAATAACAAAGAGATCATCTCCATATAGAACTATTAATTGAAAAACTCCATATAAAAGACTGGTTCATTTAATAGAAACAATTTTCAAAATACGTAAGATAATGAAAAGTTATCATAGTACTTAACTTCTTTATTCCAAGTTAAAATAAGTCTTTCTGATGCTTGAGTTCCAAATAGCATCCATTTAAGATAAGTTATGAAAAACTGAAGTTATTTTCTAACACAAGTATATAAATTTCAAGGGTCTTCTCTGTGGACTAAAAAATTCAAAATCCAAAGCTAATATGTAGAGAGAATGAACTACAGTCCTACATTACTTCCCTTTTATGAAGTTCCTTAGAAATATCAAATACTTTCAGACTCTGAAATTTATTCCAACCCTAAATCATATTTAAAAGCAGTATTATAAGCAATAAATGCTGGAGAGGGTGTGGAGAAAAGGGAACTCTCTTACACTGTTGGTGGGAATGCAAACTAGTACAGCCACTATGGAGAACAGTGTGGAGATTCCTTAAAAAACTGGATACAGAACTGCCTTATGACCCAGCAATCCCACTGCTGGGCATATACACCGAGGAAACCAGAATTGAAAGAGACACATGTACCCCAGTGTTCATCACAGCACTGTTTATAATAGCCAGGACATGGAAGCAACCTAGATGTCCATCAGCAGATGAATGGATAAGAAAGCTGGGGTACATATACACAATGGAGTATTACTCAGCCATTAAAAAGAATACATTTGAATCAGTTCTAATGAGGTGGATGAAACTGGAGCCTATTATACAGAGTGAAGTAAGCCAGAAAGAAAAACACCAATACAGTATACTAACACATATATATGGAACTTAGAAAGATGGTAACAATAACCCTGTATGTGAGACAGCAAGGGAGACACGGATGTATAGAAAAGTTTTTTGGACTCGGTGAGGGAGGGAGAGGGTGGGATAATTTGGGAGAATGGCATTGAAACCTGTATAATATCATGTATGAGGCAAATCGCCAGTCCAAGTTCAATGCATGATGCTGGTTGCTTGGGGCTGGTGCATTGGGATGGCCCGGGAGGATGGTATGGGGAGGGAGGAGGGAGGTGGGGTTCAGGATGGGGAACACGTGTATACCTGTGGCAGATTCATGTTGATGTATGGCAAAGCAAATACAATATTGTAGAGTAATTAACCTCCAACTAAAATAAATAAATTTACATTTTTTTAAAAAAAGCAGTATTATACCAACTCTTTGTTCTTTAAGTCTTATGAATGAGAAATATAGTAATATCTGAATGGCTTTATTTTAAATCCTGACTGTTGCTCTTAAAAATGCAATGCTGCTGCTAAGTCACTTCAGTCGTGTCCAACTCTGTGCGACCCCATAGATGGCAGCCCACCAGGCTCCCCGTCCCTGGGATTCTCCAGGCAAGAACACGAGTGGGTTGCCATTTCCTTCTCCAATGCAGGAAAGTGAAAAGTGAAAGTGAAGTCACTCAGTCATATCTGACTCTTAGCAACTCCATGAACCACAGCCTACCAGGCTCCTCCATCCACGGGATTTTCCAGGCTAGAGTACTGGAGTGGGGTGCCATTGCCATACCTTTTTTTAATTCAACATAATACTGAGAATTTATGGCACCTTGAAGCAAATACAGAATAGAGGGAGAGAGTATAATATGTTTTGGAATCACTAACATGAATTAACAGAGATCTCACAGAAAAGTATATTTTTATGTAAAATAATATTTACATATTATTAATCTCTGTTAATCTAATCTGTTAAGATTATATCAATTCACAAATTAGATAAACTCCCAGAAATAAACAAGTTTCCCAAATGAAAAAATATTTCCCTTATAATTCAAACTCAGTATATCCAAAATTAAGTTCAGCATTTGGTTTCCCAAAGCTGATCACCCTCCTGTATTCCTGATTTCTGCTAACTGCACACCCATCTCTCAGTCAACTCAAGTTGAAACCTCAAAGTCATCTTTATTACTCCTTCTCCCTCAACCCCATCCGCCTTAAATTAAGTCAGTTGCTAAGTTTTAGTAGCATTTCTCCCCTATAATTTTAAAAACTTCTATTACTGAGATTGCTGTTCTAACTAAGGCACCCAGTGGAGAAGAAAATTCAAACTTGATCTAGAAAAATTACTAAGAATAAATGCACAAAGTTAGGGGGTAAGATATGAAGGCTGGAAAAGTGAATTACTAGACTGTAGGTCCATAAGCAGAAAAAGATGTCTCACAATAAAACAGTGTCATATCAGCAATAAGTAGAACAAGTGATAGGTTTACACAGAGCATGGTGGGAGACAAAATTAATAGAGTGGTTAATTCCCTGTGATATGACGGAGGACAGGCAGAGTTAGAACAGATTTCACAGAGTGTTAACAGGTTGAATGTGTGCCCCCAAAATACATGTTGAAGTTCTTAACCCGTGGTAACCATAAATGTGGCCTTATTTGGAAATAAGGTCTTTGCATATGTAACCAAGTTAAGATAGGTCATGCTGGAAACTTGGATACAGACACACAGGGAAGAAGGCCATGGAAAGTTAGAAGCAGAAATCAGAGTGGTGCCAAAGATGCTAAAAGAAAAGATTTCTCCCTAGAGCTTTCAGAGAGACCATGACCCTGATGACACTTTGACTTCAGACTTCTAGCTTACAAGAAGCCTGTTCCTGTAGGAGACAAATTTCATTGTTTTAAATCACCCAGTTTTGGGTAATTTGTTTTAACAGCCCTAGGTAAGCTCAGCTCATGAAGGCTGAGCAGGTTTCTAACAGTAGGTATTTAACCCCACTGCAGAGTAGAAGAGCCATTTAGGCAGAGAAAACAAAGGTAAAAAGACACAAATCAAGCTGGAATGCTTGGTATGACCAAGAAATTAAGTATGAAGTTGGGGAAAGCTCTTGATAAAAGCTGGAGAGGCCAGCAGAAGGCAGATAATGGAGAATTGACCATACCATACTAAGGGGTGCAGAATTTAGAAAGATGACTAGAAGCAGTGACGAATACAGATCACTGGGGTTCAAGATTGAAGACAGGAATACTCAGAGGAATATTCCAACTCAAGTAAGAAATAATGAATACTATGTAAAGTAACGATAATAAAATTAGAGGAGGAACTAGGTTTGAAAGACCATAAGGAAAGACTACTGTTACTGCTAAGTCACTTTAGTCGTGTCTGACTCTGTGTGACCCCACAGACGGCAGCCCACCAGGCTCCGCCATCCCTGGGATTCTCCAGGCAAGAACACTGGAGTGGGTTGCCAGGAAAGACTACCAACAGTATATGATTCCCTAAAGAAGACATATAGATGGCCAATAAACCCGTGAAAAGATGCTCAACATCATTCATTATTGGAGAAATACAAATGAGAACTACAATGAGGTATCCTCTCACGCCAATCAGAATGAAAGTGAAAGTGTTAAGGCACTCAGTCATGTCCAACTCTTTGTGACCCCATGAACTGTAGCCCACCAGGCTTCTCTGTCCATAGCATTCTCCAGGCAAGAATACTGGAGTGGGTAGCCATTTCCTTCTCCAGGGGAATCTTCCCAATCCAGAGATTGAACCCAAGTCTCCCACATTGCAGGCAGACTCTTTACTAACTGAGCTACCAGGGAAGCCACACCAATCAGAATGGCCATCATCAAAAAACTACAAACAATAAATACTGAAGATGTGGAAAAAAGAGAACCCTACTGCACTGTTAGTGGAAATGTAAATTGATACAGCCACTATGGAGAACAGTATGGAAATTCCTTAACAAACTAAGAATAAAACTACCGTATGACCCAGCAATTCCACTACTGGGCATATAACCTGAGAAAATCATAATTCAAAAAGACACATATACCCACAATGTTTGCGACAGCACTATTTATAATAGTCAGGACTTGGAAGCAAGCCAAATGTGCATCAACAGATGAAAGGATAAAGAAAATGTGGTATATATATACAATGGAATATTACTCAGCCATAAAAAGCAACAAATTTGAGTCAGTTCTAATGAGGTGGAAGAAGCTAGAGCCTACAATACAGAGTGAAGTAAGTCAGAAAGAGAAAAACAATTATCATATATTTAGTAGAACAAATTGAGAAAGTAGCATTGACATATACTCTATCCAATTATGACTCATTATTATACAGCAGAAACCAGCACACTGTAAAACAATTATGCTTCAATTTCTAATAAAGTTTTTTTAAAAAACAGTATATGAAGACTATCCAGATATGGCTTGAACACTTAGATAAAGTACATAATAGGAGAAATAGGTAGGTGAGTGAAGATGAAAAAGATTAGTTATGATGAACATAGATGCAAAACTCTTCAACAAAATATTAGCAAAACCAAATTCAAAAATACATTAAAAGGATCGTATACCATAATCATGTGAGATTTATACCCAAGAATGTAAGGATGGTTCAATACCCACAAATCAATCAATGTGACACACCACATTTATAAATTGAAAAATAAAAAGCATATTGTCATCTCAGTAGATATAAAAAGGGATTTTGATCAAATTCAACATTCGTTTATGATAAAACTCTCAACAAAGTAGGCACAGAATGAACATAAAACAATAAAGGCCAAATATGACAAGCCCATAACTAATATTATGCTCAACAGTGAAAAGCTGAAAGCATTTCCTCTAAGATCAGGAACAAGACAAGGATGCTCACTCTTGCCATTTTTATTAAAAAATAAAGTATTGGAAGTATTGTATTGGAAGTCTTAGCCACAGCAATCAAACAAAAAAAAAGAAAAAGAATTCCAATTGGAAAGGAAGAAGAAAAACTGTCAATGTTTGAAGATTGCATGATACTATATATACAAAATTCTAAACATGCCAACAAAAAACCTATTAGAACTCACTGATGAATTCAGTAAACTTGCAGTATACAAAATTAATCTATAAAAATCTGCTGCATTTCTATACACTAACAACAAACTATCAGAAAGAGAAAAGAATCACATTTACACCTGCATCAAAAAGAATAAAATACCTGGGAAGTAATCTAAGGAAGTAAAAGACCTATAAAGAGAAAACTGTAAGACACTGACAAAAGAAAATGAAGACAACACAAACATATGGAAAGATCTACTGTGCTCATGAAGAATTAACAGTTTTAAAATGGCCATACTACCCCAACACAATCTACAAATTCAGTGCAATCCCTATCAAAATATCAACCACATTTTTCACAGGACTAGAACAAATAATTTTGTGTATATGGCAACATAAAAGACCTCGAATAGTCAAAACAATCTTGAAAAAGAACAACAAAGTTCAAAGTATCATACTACCTGATTTCAAACTACAATACGAAGACACAGTCTTCAAGAAAACAAAGTACTAGTACAAAAACAGACACACAGGTCATTGTGGAATAGAACAGAGAGCCCAGAAGTAAACCCACTTATATGGGCAATTAATCCATGACAAAGGGAGCAAGAACATACAACAAGAAAAAAGACAGCCTCTTCAGTAAATGGTGTTGGAAAAACTAGACAGCTGCACGTGAAAGAATTAAACAGGACTACTTTCTCACACCATCAACAAAAATAAACTCAAAAGGGATTATTTAAGACTTAAGTGTAAGACCTGAAACCATAAAACTCTTACAAGACAACATGGGTAATATGCTCTTTGACATCTACCCATGTCAAATGGGTAGCATGGGTAGCAAAGAATAAATCTGGTAAGAGGTTAATGTCCAAAATATACAAAGAATTCATAGAACTCAACATCAAAAAAACAAATAACCTGATTAAAAAATGGGCAAAGAACCTGAATAGACATTTTTCCAGAGGACATACAGATGGCCTAAAGGCATAGGAAAAAATGCTTAATATCACTAATCATCAGGGAAATGCAAATGAATACCATAATATCACCTCACATCTGTCAAAATGGTCATCAGCAAAAAGAAAACAAATAACAAATGTTGGAAAGGATGTGGAGAAAAGGGGACCCTAGGAATGTAAACTGGTGCAGGTACTATGGAAATAAGAAGGTTCCTCAAAAACTCAGAAATAGAACTACAATACAATCAAGCAATTCTGAGTTCTTATCCAAAGGAAAGCAAAACACTAATTTGAAAAGATATATGCACCTCAACATTCATTTCTGCATTATTTAAATAAGCCAAGATAACAGAAGCACCTTGAGTACCCATCAACAGAAGAATGGATAAAAAAGATGTAATATATAAAATCAAATATTACTCAGCCATTAAAAAAAAAGAATGAAATCTTGCCATTTGGATTGACCTAGATGGTACTATGCTAAAATTTAAAAAGTCAAAGAAAGACAAATACTGTATGATTTCATTTACATTTGGAATCGAAAAAACAAAACAAGTAACCAAAAATAACAAAACAGTCATAGATACAGAGAACAAACAGAAGGTTTCTGGGGGGAAAGGGGATAGGGAATGAAAGAAATAGGTGAGAAAGATTAAGTGTGAACTTCCATTTACAAAATAAATAAGTCACAGGTACGAAATGCACAGTGTGGGGGAATATAGTCAACAAGAATACAGTATCTTTGTATCATGATGGTAACCATACAATCATAATGGTAACTTGACTTATAATGGTGATCATTTTGCAATGTATGTTGTTTTTGTTGTAGCTGCTGCTGCTGCTGTTGTTCAGTCACTAAGTCATGTCTGACTCTTTGCGACTCCATGGTCTGCAGCATGCCAGGCTTCCCTGTCCTTCATGATCTCCCACAGTTTGCTCAAACTCATGTCCATTGAGTAGATGATGACATGCAACCACCTCATCCTTTGTCACCTGCTTCTCCTTCTGCCCTCAATCTTTTCCAGCATCAAGGTCTTTTCCAATGAGTCAGCTCTTTATAGCAGTTGGCCAAAGTGTTGCAGCTTCAGCTTCCACAGTAAACTCAGTAATAGTTTCTCTGTCAGAAATGAGTCATCTTATGTGCCTAACTATACAAGAGATTGAGCTTTTTCCCCTTTTTTGATACAATTCTGATGTTTTTGGAACAGTGAGACTTTAACATTCGCAAAGACATTAAAGGCAAGTTGCTACCTCAGGATAGTAAATACATCATTCATATAGTCCACATTCCTTGGGCCACCACAGAACTGGGCTCTACCCAAAGACACTGTAGTTACTGATATACATGAACTTGCACCATCTTAAAAAATGGTCCTACGTCTGTATTTATGCCAACACCAAATAGCTACATATCACTAATAAAATGCTCATCATAGAATGATCCATTAATAAATGATAATGAATTACTGACCAAAACACTTAGTTATAGAGATTCAGGTGCTAAACGCTAACAGGAAGAATAAATGTAGTCACTGTAACATGCATTAAACAAAGTACAAGTTGATCATTATACAACATGAGGTATTATGGATGCTGGTCCTTGGCACAGTTGAAAATTCACATATAGTTTAGTCTGCACTCCTTATCAGTGGTTCCCTCTGTGTCTGAGGTTCTGCAACCAAGGATTCAATCTCAACATGTGGTATAGTAGTATTCACTATTGAAAATAATCCAGGTGTTAAGTGGACCTACACAGTTCAAACCTGTGTTGTTCAAGGGTCAATTGTATTCAATAACTTATCATTATAAGGTTTTCGTTAATTAGAAATTCCTACTTTAAAATAATATAACCAGCCTAAAATTAGATCATTCGTTCATTTAAACTCTCAATATGATTTGGTAGCTTAAAACTATAAATGAAAAAAGCACTCACTCGAAAGAACAACCTTATTAAGTTAAACACAGTTAATGCAACAAGTCACCCGGGCATACCTATTATGCATGTATCTTCTGATGTACCCAGAGAAGGCTACTGGGGAAAGTGAGTAATTTTTATGGCACACTGATGCTCTCGGAAATGAGACACCTTTCTAAGGAAGCCAGGCTGGATATGAACAGAATAGAATGTCAATTCCTCAAGAGTTTTATTGTACGAAAGAAGTGCCTTAATGAAACACTTGAAGACTAAAACAAGTAAATCTAAGTACAAGACAAAAATACAAGCTACGTAATCCAAACATTCAAGCTATGTAATCCAAACATATCTATATCATTTTTACCAATGATTACAAATTCCTGGAATAGCACCTTAAAAACAATTACCTCTGCTTTCCCCAAAACTAGAAACCCTAGCTATACTGAAGAAATGATAGCTAAACTGTGTAAGTTAGATAATTAAATCTCTGCATGCATACAATTATTTTTCCTTTATAGAATATATTTTAATAATGCCATCAAAACTGTTTTTGCTATAGTAATATGCGCCTCATACCTATATGCATATATAAATATACTAGTATTTCTGGACTTAATTACACCTAAATTCTTTGTAAATATGACTAGGTTTAGAAAAAGCTTTTTAAAGGATCATGTGGAAGCATTAGTTTCTAATACAAAAGAAGAAGAAAATACTTGGCACCAACCAGCTTTAACTTATTTTTCTGAATGACATCTTTGTTTTCCTTTTGGTATATCTCCATTTTCTTTTTGGTATTGTCCAAATCCACATTGTTGGTCAGATTGAAAACTGCATGAGAAAAGAAACAGTGACATGAAATAACATACATCTTGCAAAGATAATAAAAACCAAATATTCATCACAATGATTTCTTAATTCATCAGGTTGTCATTCCTTACGGCTCCATTTGTGTCTTTTTACTGACCACCTACTTTATAGAAACTAGTTCTAGTTCAGCAACTATGATTTTATGAACCAAATATAAGGAAAGACTGTCAGACTATCACACAGACTACCTACAGATCTAAATAACCTCAAAAAATCTAATATGTGTGCTTGCTATAGTCACACTGGATATGAATTTTATATTGCCCATTTTAACTTTAAAAGTATAAAAAAGATTACTTAAATTTTTTATTTAAAAAAAAGTAAGTCTTAAATCTACTACACTAGTCAGAATCAATACTGAAAAGAATCTAAGCTCCAGAAACAGAAAAATTATCCAAAGGAATAAAAAATATTATCCAACAAAAACAGGTTTTATTCTAATCTTCAACATAGCTGGACCTAAGACTGAATCATTTCCCATATAGTCTAGATCTGGAAAAGTATGAAATATATGAGTCGAAACCTAACAGGGAAGGTAAAGGATAATCTGGCTCCAAAACTGAAGACTGAAATAGCTGAGTAAGAGAAGCCACTGAAACATGTTCAGAAAGGAGATAAACTTTCAGTAAGTTAGAACTATCTTTTTATAATTCTAATCCAAAGTGATTTTAATTATAAATGCCTAACTCCCTTCTGGATCATGGAAAAAGCAAGAGAGTTGCAGAAAAACATCTATTTCTGCTTTATTGACTATGCCAAAGCCTTTGACTGTGTAGATCACAATAAACTGTGGAAAATTCTGAAAGAGATGGGAATACCAGACCACCTGACCTGCCTCTTGAGAAATCTGTATGCAGGTCAGGAAGCAACAGTTAGAACTGGACATGGAACAACAGACTGGTTCCAAACAGAAAAAGGAGTACGTCAAGGCTGTATATTGTCACCCTGCTTATTTAACTTCTATGCAGAGTACATCATGAGAAACGCTGGACTGGAAGAAACACAAGCTGGAATCAAGACTGCCGGGAGAAGTATCAATAACCTCAGATATGCAGATGACACCACCCTTATGGCAGAAAGTGAAGAGGAACTAAAAGGCCTCTAAGTGAAAGAGGAGAGTGAAAAAGTTGGCTTAAAGCTCAACATTCAGAAAACTAAGATCATGGCATCTGGTCCCATCACTTCATGGCAAATAGATGGGGAAAAAATGGAAACAGTGGCAGACTTTATTTTGGGGGGCTCCAAAATCACTGCAGATGTTGATTGAAGCCATGAATTTAAAAGACTCTTACCCCTTGGAAGGAAAGTTATGACCAACCTAGATAGCATATTCAAAAGCAGAGACATTACTTGGTCAACAAAGGTCCGTCTAGTCAAGGCTATGGTTTTTCCAGTAGTCATGTATGGATGTGAGAGTTGGACTGTGAAGAAAGCTGAGCGGCGAAGAATTGATGCTTTTGAACTGTGGTGTTGGAGAAGACTCTTGAGAGTCCCTTGGACTGCAAGGAGATCCAACCAGTCCATTCTAAATGAGATCAGTCCTGGGTGTTCTTTGGAAGGAATGATGCTAAAGCTGAAACTCCAATACTTTGGCCACCTCATGCGAAGAGTTGACTCATTGGAAAAGACTCTGATGCTGGGAAGGATTAGGGGCAGGAGGAGAAGGGGAAGACAGAGGATGAGATGGCTGGATTGAGATGGCTGGATGGCATCACCAACTCAATGGACGTGAGTTTGAGTGAACTCCGGGAGTTGGTGATGGACAGGGAGGCCTGGCGTGCTCCAATTCATGGGGTCGCAAAGAGTCAAACACAACTGAGTGACTGAACTGAACTGAACTCCCTTTTAAGTTTACATACGTAAATTTAAAGGTTATTATAACTCTCTGGACAAAAAATGTTTTTAACTTATATGAATATAAACTCATATTTTAAAGTACCGCCCACTGCCATACCCCTTTCAGTGTTAATATAAGCTCATCTAAATAAGGGTCCTCATCACTGTCTCTCCTATTCCGTAATTCAATTCAGATCTCCCTTGGATTTCTCTAATCTTTATGCTTCTATTATTAGCCCTTAGATTCCTTCTCCAATTACTTACAACTGCTTCCTCTAGCTTGACCTATAAGCAGGTTTGATCTACCCTAAATAATCTGCTTTAATCCATGCTCCTACATGATGACATCAAATGCTGGCAAGGATGTGGAGCAACAGGAATACTCATACACTGCAGTGGGAATGCAAAATGGCATAGCACTTTGGAAAGCAATTTGAGAGTTTCTTACAAAATGAAACATACTCTTATCATACAATCCTGCACTCCTGCAACTGCACTCCTTGGTATTTATCCAAAGGAGTTAAAACCCATGTCCACACAAAATCCTGCTTATGAATGTTTACAACAGCTTTATTCATCATTGCTGAAAAAACCAAGATGTCCTTCAGTAGTCTGAGTAGATAAATAAACTAGAGTATATCCAGACAATGAGATATTATTAAGCACCAAATATAAGCTATCAAAGGGTTAGCCCAGGCGGTACAGTGGTAAAGAATCTGCCTGCCAATGCAGGAGATGCCAGAGATGCAGGTTCAATCTCTGGGTCAGGAAGATCCCTGGAGGAGGAATGGCAATCTACTCCAGTGTTTTTGCCTGGAAAATCACATGGACAGAGGAACCTGGCGAGCTATAGTCCATGGGGTCACAGAGAGTCAGACACAACTGAGCACAGCACATCAAACCATAAAAAAGACAGAGAGGAAACTTAAATGTGTATTACTAAGGCAACTGATAAGGCTACACACTGTATGATTTCAACGGACACTCTAAAAAAAGCAAAACTACAGAGACAGTAAAAAGATCAGTGGTTGCCAAGGACTGAGGGGAAGAAGGGACAAACAAGCAGAACACAGAGGAGTTTCAGGGTACTAAAGCTATTCTGTACAATACTATAACGGAGGATACATGCCATTATATATATCCAAACCCAGAAAACGTACAACATCAAGAGTAAACCTTAATGTAAACTATGGACCTTGGGAGATGACAATATTAATGTAGGTTCATTGATTATAACAGATTTGTCATTCAGGTAGGTATGCAGATAGTGGGGGAGTCTGTGTGTATGTGAGGTACAAGGGGTATAAGGGAACTCTCTGCACATTTCATTTAATTTTTCTGTGAATCTAAAACTGCTCTAAAAAATAAAGTCTATTAAAAAAAGAAACATCTGGTAAGAGCTCGAGAAATTCTTGCTGAATTATTACAAGAGAAAAAAAATAAACCAATACGGGTATGGGAGGGATAGACGAAACAGGTAAAGTGGATAAAGAAGTACAAACTTCAGTTTAAAATAAGTTATACGTCACAGGGATGTCGTGTACATAGGGAACACAGTCAGTGAAGTGAAGTTGCTCAGTCGTGTCCGACTCTTTGCGACCCCATGGACTATAGCCTACCATGCTCCTCCATCCATGGGGTTTTCCAGGCAACAGTACTGGACTGGGTATAGTCAATAATACTGTAATTACTTTCTATAGTAATGGATGGTAAATGGTCTTATTGCAATGATCACTTCATCATACATAAAAATATGGAATCACTAAGCTATACACCTGAAACTAATATAATATTGCATATCAATCATATCTCCAAAACACTAAAATAACAAAGAAATCAAAATGCTAATATTTATAATTATCTTTATAAACACAGATTGAATTTAAATGACCTTTATAATTACAAAATTGAATTATTTAGAAAGGCAAAGTAAGCAAATGAGAAACTATAGGGAAAAAATAATCTTTGTTTCTTATGGTATGAATCTACTGACAAGTAAAGTTAATCAAATTGATATCCTATGTTGAACTTTATTAAAATGTTTAGAGCAATTTAAAAAAAGTGACAGTTTATCACAAAGCTAGACAATGTGCTGAATAAAACTTCTCATTAAACAGAAATTAGGAACAGTAAAGTTAAATTATAAGTGAAACTGATCTGTTATAGATAATTTCTATTTTATGCTTATTAAAAATTTTATGAATTTTAATGAAATGCAAATAACCAATTTGTTTATTTCATTTTTTTAATTTAGAAAGCAAAGGTAATAACAATATAATAGATGCAAACCATAATCATAAGTAATACAAATCTCTTCCTTTAAAAAACAAAGAGAGCGAGAAAAACACTAAAAGTGGATTACAATTTTGAAAACATCAGATGAGGCGAGTCTCATTCATAATACAATGAAGCAGATGGGTATAAGAGCTTAGAAGAAAGAAAAGAATTTTCTATAACAATTATTTGGTCTTTTATCTATCCTGGTTACTGGCTTAGCTCAGATGTTGACCTGTCTTTAGTCAAGTATTAAAAGCCAACAAAAAACCTACTGTATTTTCTGAAAGATTTAATGTTATTTAAGTGCAATTCTGCAGTCTTTTTGACATCCAGAATTCATAATTAAAGCCCTTAGGACATTCTCACCCTTTTAAAACAAAAATACCCTAAACCAAAAGAATAATATGTTTATTATGAAACTAAGGACAAAACTTTGAGATAATCCCTGAGGCCAAAAGGAACAAGAATTTTTATGTTTAGATTGTCATAACCACAGAAAAGGGCCCATTGTCAAAGCTATAAGAAAGTCCATCTTCCTATGTGCCCCCTTCTATTGTAATTTTTTATGCCACTACTCAAAATTACAGTGCTCTAAACTTTTTATATTCATCATATTCAAAGGGTTCATAATGAATTTCTGTAACAGTGACTGATCCCTAATTTATAAATCCTCAAACACTGACTCCTTAGCCATCCTACCAACTTTATTCTTTTAATTCTAACCTCAATAGCACCTGCCTATCTTCCTTCCTACCAAACTTCTTTAAGATCCTTCAAAATTATAGCACCAATATATAGATTTTTGTCTTCTCCAACTCTTCTATACTAATCAGCACTCCATATTCTAGACTCAGACTATTAACTAATCTCTGAGACTACGAAGTACTTTGATGGGCTCTGTAAGTTAGGAAAACCTATGTTCAGTCTGGCTACATTATATATTAGCAATGTGATCTCCAGAACAACAGTTAAACCCTCTGTGCCTCCTCTCCAAATGCAAAATAGATTAAAATACCTATCCCAAGAGTTGTGAAAACCATGCTTTTGATTAACACAGAGATAGCAAATACAGATATCACAAACATCTAACTAATCATCTTTAAAAGAATGAAATAAGACACAAAATAAACAGCTACTGAAACAAGATTTTAAAAGGAAGTCTAAAAAAAAAAACTTTTATGTATATCATAACAATCAGAACAATGACACTTAAGTAAGTGGTGTGAGTCACAACCTAACAAAACTTAAAAGGGCATAAACTAGTCTTTTCCTCATTTCCATACTCTCCACCCAACAAAACAGTAAAAAATAATGCCACTTCTCCCATTTCTATTTTCTAGATTAATACCATACAACTGCTCAAGGTAAGAATACTGCAATTCATCCTAGCCTACACTTTCTTAACTCACTTCTTATATGAAGTTCAATTCAGTTGAGTTCAGTCGCTCAGTTGTGTCCGACTCTTTGCGACCCCATGAATCACAGCACGCCAGGCCTCCCTGTCCATCACCAACTCCCGGAGTTCACTCAGACTCACGTCCATCGAGTCAGTGATGCCATCCAGCCATCTCATCCTCTGTCGTCCCCTTCTCCTCCTGCCCCCAATCCCTCCCAGCATCAGAGTCTTTTCCAATGAGTCAACTCTTCTCATGAGGTGGCCAAAGTACTGGAGTTTCAGCTTTAGCATCAGTCCTTCCAAAGAAATCCCAGGGCTGATCTCCTTCAGAATGGACTGGCTGGATCTCCTTGCAGTCCAAGGGACTCTCAAGAGTCTTCTCCAACACCACAGTTCAAAAGCATCAATTCTTCGGCGCTCAGCCTTCTTCACAGTCCAACTCTCACAATCATACATAACCACAGGAAAAACCATAGCCTTGACTAGACAGACCTTTGTTGGCAAAGTAATGTCTCTGCTTTTCAATATGCTATCTAGGTTGGTCATAACTTTCCTTCCAAGGAGTAAGCGTCTTTTAGTTTCATGGCTGCAGTCACCATCTGCAGTGATTTTGGAGCCCCAAAAATGAAGTCTGACACTATTTCCACTGTTTCCCCATCTATTTGCCATGAAGTGATGGGACCAGATGCCATGATCTTCGTTTTCTGAATGTTGAGCTTTAAGCCAACTTTTTCACTCTCCTCTTTCACTTTCATCAAGAGGCTTTTGAGTTCCTCTTCACTTTCTGACATAAGGGTGGTGTCATCTGCATATCTGAGGTTATTGATATTTCTCCCGGCAATCTTGATTCCAGCTTGTGTTTCTTCCAGCCCAGCGTTTCTCATGATGTACTCTGCATAGAAGTTAAATAAGCAGGGTGACAATATACAGCCTTGACGTACTCCTTTTTCTGTTTGGAACCAGTCTGTTGTTCCATGTCCAGTTCTAACTGTTGCTTCCTGACCTGCATACAGATTTCTCAAGAGGCAGGTCAGGTGGTCTGGTATTCCCATCTCTTTCAGAATTTTCCACAGTTTATTGTGATCCACACAGTCAAAGGCTTTGGCATAGTCAATAAAGCAGAAGTAGATGTTTTTCTGGAACTCTTTTGCTTTTTCGATGATCGAACAGATGTTGGCAATTTGATCTCTGGTTCCTCTGCCTTTTCTAAAACCAGCTTGAACATCTAGAAGTTCACAGTTCACGTACTGTTGAAGCCTGACTTGGAGAATTTTGAGCATTCCTTTGCTAGCGTGTGAGATGAGTGCAATTGTGCGGTTGTCTGAACGTTCTTTGGCATTGCCTTTCTTTGGGATCAAAATTAAAACTGACCTTTTCCAGTCCTATGGCCACTGCATGTAAGAATAATTTCTTACATGAAATTATTCACTCAAATACTCTAGCTCTAAAACATCCCTTTTAACTATCTCTCTTAGTTACTACCTATTCTAGTTTGTTCTTCCCTGGTGGCTCAGACGGTAAGTTCAGTTCAGTTCAGTCGCTCAGTCATGTCCAACTCTTTGCGACCCCATGGACTGCAGCACGCCAGGCCTCCCTGTCCATCACCAACTCCCAGAGTTTACTCAAACTCATGTCCACTGTGTCGGTGAAGCCATCCAGTCATCTCATTCTCTGTTGTCCCCTTCTCCTCCCGCCTTCAATCTTTCCCAGCATCAGGGTCTTTTCCAATGAGCGTGTTCTTCACATCAGGTGGCCAAAGTACTGGAGATTCAGCTTCAGCATCAGACCTTCCTTTGAAAACTCTGGAATGATCTCCTTTATGATGGACTTGTTGGAATTCCTTGCAGTCCAAGGGACCCTCAAGTCCAAGAAGTGCAAGAGTTTTCTCCAACACCACAGTTCAAAGCCATCAATCCTTCGGCGCTCAGCTTTCTTTATAGTTCATCTCTGACATCCATTGGTGACTACTGCAAAAACCACAGCTTTGACTAGACGCACCTTTGTTAGCAAAGCAATGTCTCTGCTTTTTAATATGCTGTCTAGGTCCGTCATACGTTTACTGCCAAGGAGCAAGTGTCTTTTTAATTTCATGGCTGCAGTCACCATCTGCAGTGATTTTGGATCCCAAAAAAATAAAGTCTGTCACTGTTTCCACTGTTTCCCCATCTATTTCCCATGAGGTGATGGGACCAGATGCCATGATCTTAGTTTTCTGAATACTGAGCTCTAAGCCAACGTTTTCACTCTCCTCTTTCACTTTCATCAAGAGGCTCTGTAGTTCTAGGCTTTCTGCCATAAGGGTGCTATCATCTGCATATCTGAGGTTATTGATATTTCTCCTGGCAATCTTGATTCCAGCCTCTGCTTCATGCACCCCAGCATTTCTCATGACGTACTCTGCATATAAGTTAAACAAGCAGCTTGACAATATATAGCCTTGACATACTCCTTTTCCTATTTGGAACTAGTCTGTTGTTCCATCTCCAGTTCTAACTGTTGCTTCCTAACCTGCATACAGATTTCTCAAGAGGCACGTCAGGTGGTGTGATATTCCCATCTCTTTCAGAATTTTCCACAGTTTGTTATGATCCACACAGTTAAAGGCTTTGTATTGTCAATAAAGCAAAAGTAGATGATTTTCTGGAACTCTTGCTTTTTCGATGATCCAACGGATGTTGGAAATTTGATCTCTGGTTCCTCTGCCTTTTCTAAAAGCAGCTTGAACATTTGGAAGTTCATGGTTCATGTACTGTTGAAGCCTGACTTGCAGAATTTTAAGCATTACTAGCATGTGAGATGAGTGAGTTGTGCATGTGACTTTCACTTTCAGTTTTCACTTTCACCACAATATTCTGCTGCCTCTCTACTAGCCACGGAATAAAATCTTAACCCTTACAGTCTAGCTTACAAAGCCCTCATTAACCCAGGTCCAGTCTGTTAGTCACTCCCCTGGTTCTATCTCCCTATAACAGATTAACACTTGCTACATTATCCAACATGCTCAACATGTATTTCTGTGACTTTGTCTTTGCTACAAACTTTCTTCCATCCTCTTTCTACCTGGTAAACTATTCATCTTTTAAGATTGTGTGTTCTGTGGTTCAAACTTTACCTCTACTTTCTAATGCTGAATTGTTTTGCTATCTATATTCCTGAAATACTTTATAAATAAATGCCCATATACCTTCACATTAAATTATAATTTCATAATTATCTTCCCCTTTAGAATATGAACCTATTGAACACAAAGGTCACACATTCTCAGTAAGTAAATAATTCACAGAGAACAATATTTGCTGAATTGACCTGAAGTTCAGAAAATAAACTATGAATCCATGAGGCCAGGTCCCAAACTTCATCAATATTTTCAAATGCAAAAGAACTAGTTGCTCTTTGTCCAACATGATCGGGATCAGTAGTGGATTACTTTTAAAAGTCTGCCAAAGAGGTGAAACATATATACACACTCCTTGAACACTTTAACTTAAAGCATATGCACTAAGTGTACAGTCACTCTCTAATGTAATAACATACAGTTAAGGTACAGTTTTTAATGGGAATTCTGCTTCCTTCTTGTATAAACCGTAAGTGTTATCTATATTGTTCAGTTCCCATTTTTTTCAAGTGGACCAAGGACTTCAGAAATAGAATCCTTCTAAAGTTCTATAATTTTTCCAGTCTTACAAACTACTTAAATTAATTACAATTAAAAAGTATAACCAGCATAAGAAGGTTTGATAACCTATGCAATCAACTTTATATATAACTGAACTGGTGAGAGAAGTACAGAAGTATACTTAAAGACATCTTCTAATGGACAGGATACATTATGCATTGATTATGCTTCAATCATCAGTCAGTTCATGTTATAGAGGGACTGGGAAATATCAGTTACTCCAATAAGTCAACTAAGCAGAATTTGGTTAAGAGAGTGTCAACATACTACAACTAAAGTTAGTCCTTCATGAATATACATATTAGCAGAATCACTTTCAAATTAAATGTTCTGGGCTAGTTTCCTTATCTAATAAAGAAAAAAATGACAGTATTGTAAGCCCTAATATTCAGACTTGTTCTTACCTGTCACTCCTACCTCCCACTTCTGGCCATGATTTTACCTACAGGCCCTCAGGTGGTTTATATCTCCAAATTAAATAATGTCACAGCAAAAAAAAAAACAAAAATGTAGTTTCAAAATCATGGCTCAACCAAAATCTTGTTCCAGAATCAAGATTCCACCTTCCCCTCCTTCTTGGTCTATCAATTTATTTATCTTACCTGACTGCTTGGATTTGTGACCATGTATTCAACTTGCTCTGTGACACCTGTAATCTCCTCTCCCTTCATTGCCTGACTAGACTTTTGACTAGTCACATTACCTTTAGAATAAATGTAAGCTGAATGTCTTACTGCTTGTTGTCCAACTGCCTGTCCGAAACCAAATATCTAAGTATAGCCAGATTTCTACATACCTGCACACTTGCCCATTTTTGCAAATTTGTTTTCAGTTCATCTTCTCAGTCTATATCCTAACTTTTCTGCTTTACCTTAGCACTCCCCAAATTATCATCTTTTCAGCTAAAATCTATAGCCATTCAGGGTTGCTATTACATACAAAGTACAATGAATACAATTAGAATAAAAAAGCAATGGTTCCAAGGCACTAAAAGATATCAGAAAAAAGGCTAAATTGTGTTCTGTATGTGCTACTCGCTATGATAAACAGTCGAAATAAAAGGTTTTGAGTTTTTCTCAGTTAATAAAGAAATAAAAAGAATTAGAATACTCTATTCCTCAGAAATTTGAATTGTCTAAAAAATGTACAATATAAATATTTTACAGAGTAATAAATTTTATTATAATTCTATTTTAAGAAATAATATGAGTATAGCGTGGCTCTCAGGTTTGAGAAAAGAATAAAAAGATAATTATTTAATTCTCTTGGGCTTGCTCTAATTTTCATAGTCTATAACTTCTGTATTATTTCCAAACCTAGATTCAGACCAGATCAGTCGCTCAGTCGTGTCCGACTCTTTGCGACCCCATGAATCGCAGCACGCCAGGCCTCCCTGTCCATCACCAACTCCGAGAGTTCACTAAGACTCATGTCCATCAACTCAGTGACACCATCCAGCCATCTCATCTTCTGTCGTCCCCTTCTCCTCCTGCCCCCAATCCCTCCCAGCATCAGAGTCTTTTCCAATGAGTCAACTCTTCCCATGAGGTGGCCAAAGTACTGGAGTTTCAGCTTTAGCATCATTCCTTCCAAAGAACACCCAGGGCTGATTTCCTTCAGAATGGACTGGTTGGATCTCCTTGCAGTCCAAGGGACTCTCAAGAGTCTTCTCCAACACCACAGTTCAAAAGTATCAATTCTTCGGCGCTCAGCCTTCTTCACAGTCCAACTCTCACATCCATACATGACCACAGGAAAAACCATAGCCTTGACTAAACGGACCTTTGTTGGCAAAGTAATGTCTCTGCTTTTTAATATGCTGTCTAGGTTGGTTATAACTTTCCTTCCAAGGAGTAAGCGTCTTTCAATTTCATGGCTGCAGTCACCATCTGCAGTGATTTTGGAGCCCAAAAAAATAAAGTCTGACACTGTTTCCCCATCTATTTCCCATGAAGTGGTGGGACCGGATGCCATGATCTTCGTTTTCTGAATGTTGAGCTTTAAGCCAACTTTTTCACTCTCCTCTTTCACTTTCATCAAGAGGCTTTTGAGTTCCTCTTCACTTTCTGCCATAAGGGTGGTGTCATCTGCATATCTGAGGTTATTGATATTTCTCCCGGCAATCTTGATTCCAGCTTGTGTTTCTTCCCGTCCAGCGTTTCTCATGATGTACTCTGCATATAAATTAAATAAACAGGGTGACAATATATAGCCTTGACATACTCCTTTTCCTATTTGGAACCAGTCTGTTGTTCCATGTCCAGTTCTAACTGTTGCTTCCTGACCTGCATATAAATTTCTCTAGAGGCAGATCAGGTGTTCTGGTATTCCCATCTCTTTCAGAATTTTCCACAGTTTATTGTGATCCACACAGTCAAAGGCTTTGGCATAGTCAATAAAGCAGAAATAGATGTTTTTCTGGAACTCTCTTGCTTTTTTCATGATCCAGCAGATGTTGGCAACTTGATCTCTGGTTCCTCTGCCTTTTCTAAAACCAGCTTGAACATCAGGAAGTTCACGGTTCACCTATTGCTGAAGCCTGGCTTGGAGAATTTTGAGCATTACTTTACTAGCATGTGAGATGAGTGCAATTGTGCAGTAGTTTGAGCATTCTTTGGCATTGCCTTTCTTTGGGATTGGAATGAAAACTGACCTTTTCCAGTCCTGTGGCCACTGCTGAGTTTTCCAAATTTGCTGGCATATTGAGTGCAGCACTATCATAGCATCATCTTTCAGGATTTGGAATAGCTGAACTGGAATTCCATCACCTGCACTAGCTTTGTTCATAGTTATGTTTTCTAAGGCCAACTTCACTTCACATTCCAGGATGTCTGGCTCTAGGTCAGTGATCACACCATTGTGATTATCTGGGTTGTGAAGATCTTTTTGTACAGTTCTTCTGTGTATTCTTGCCATCTCTTCTTAATATCTTCTGCTTCTGTTAGGTCCATACCATTTCTGTCCTTTATCAAGCCCATCTTTGCATGAAATGTTCCTTGGTATCTCTGATTTTCTTGAGATCCCTAGTCTTTCCCATTCTGTTGTTTTCCTCTATTTCTTTGCATTGATCGCTGAAGAAGGCTTTCTTATCTCTTCTTGCTATTATTTGGAACTCTGCATTCAGATGTTTATATCTTTCCTTTTCTCCTTTGCTTTTCGCTTTTCTTTTCACAGCTATTTGTAAGGCCTCCCCAGACAGCCATTTTGCTTTTTTGCATTTCTTTTCTATGGGAATGGTCTTGATCCCTGTCTCCTGTACAATGTCACGAACCTCATTCCATAGTTCATCAGGCACTCTATTTATCAGATCTAGGCCCTTAAATCTATTTCTCACTTCCACTGTATAATCATAAGGGATTTGATTTAGGTCATACCTGAATGGTCTAGTGGCTTTCCCTACTTTCTTCAATTTAAGTCTGAATTTGGCAATAAGGAGTTCATGGTCTGAGCCACAGTCAGCTCCTGGTCTTGTTTTTGCTGACTGTATAGAGCTTCTCCACCTTTGGCTGCAAAGAATATAATCAATCTGATTTCAGTGTTGACCATCTGGTGATGTCCATGTGTAGAGTCTTCTCTTGTGTTGTTGGAAGAGGGTGTTTGTTATGACCAGTGCATTTTCTTGGCAAAACTCTATTAGTCTTTGCCCTGCTTCATTCCATATTCCAAGGCCAAATTTGCCTGTTACTCCAGGTGTTTCTTGACTTCCTACTTTTGCATTCCAGTTCCCTATAATGAAAAGGACATCTTTTTTGGGTGTTAGCTCTAAAAGGCCTTGTAGGTCTTCACAGAACCATTCAACTTGAGCTTCTTCAGCGTTACTGGTTGGGGCATAGACTTGGATTACTGTGATATTGAATGGTTTGCCTTGGAAACGAACAGAGATCATTCTGTCATTTTTGAGATTGCATCCAAGTACTGCATTTCAGACTCTTTTGTTGACCATGATGGCCACTCCATTTATTCTGAGGGATTCCTGCCCGCAGTAGTAGATATAATGGTTATCTGAGTTAAATTCACCCACTCCAGTCCATTTCAGTTCGCTGATTCCTAGAATGTTGACATTCACTCTTGCCATCTCTTGTTTGACCACTTCCAATTTCCCTTGATTCATGGACCTGACATTCCAGGTTCCTATGCTATATTGCTCTTTACAGCATTGGACCTTGCTTCTATCACCACTCACATCCACAGCTGGGTATTGTTTTTGCTTTGGCTCCATCCCATCATTCTTTCTGGAGTTATTTCCCCACTGATTTCCAGTAGAATATTGGGGACCTACTGCCCTGGGGAGTTTCTCTTTCAGTATCCTATCATTTTACCTTTTCATACTGTTCATGGGGTTCTCAAGGCAAGAATACTGAAGTGGTTTGCCATTCCCTTCTCCAATGGACAACATTCTGTCGAATCTCTCTACCATGACCCACCCGTCTTGGGTTGCCCCACGGGCATGGCTTAGTTTCATTGAGCTAGACAAGGCTGTGGTCCTAGTGTGGTTAGATTGACTAGTTTTCTGTGAGTATGGTTTCAGTGTGTTTGCCCTCTGATGCCCTGAATAATTATGGCAAGTTTAACTGATGTTTTAGCAATTTCAGACTTTGTAGCATCTCTAAAATCTTATTTAAGAAAACAGAAACAGGAGGGACATATGTATACTTATGGCTGATGCATGTTGATGTATGGCAGAAACCAACACAATACTGTAAAACAATTATCCTTCAATTAAAAATAAATAAATTTTTAAATGAAAAAACAGAAACAATGCTTTCTTTTGATGAAAGCTTCGTTTAGACTAATCACAAGAGAAAGAATAAGCACCAAGATTACTCTACCTTCTGATTCTACAGTAACACTGAATAACAGAATGTCACTTCAACATTCAACTATTTCATAGTATTTTCAAATTAGTGCATGCACAGAATCATAAATGGTGAATAAACAACTTATGGCTTTAATCACCATGGATACAGATAATGGAAATTCTATTTTTTAAAACTGAGTATTGTTCTCATTTATTCTAATACATCATCAACATACAGAAAATATATACACATATACATATACCTTTCTTTCCAGCTATAAAGGAGTAGTACCTCTATTCATCATATTTTTCCTAAGACAAAATGTTTATTACTTAAGTATGTCTTTTAGGTACAATGGAAAGTAATTAGGTAAACATCAACTACCACAACAAAATTTGTCAGAGACTTTTATATGAAATATTCTCTTAAGCATCTAAAAGATAAAAGCATACAGGCTAGCATACCAAAGTACAAGCATTAAATACATACCAATTTCTTCCACTTCTTCCAGGAAATCATTATATTCTCTAAGACTAGGAAAGTCTTCTTCCCTTTTATTGTATCTTTAAGAAGAAAAAAATGAACATATTACATATCACTTGCTTTTAATATCATCTAACTGGTTTGTTCTTACCTAATTCATACATGATAAATAAAAAAGAACTGCTTATGGTGTAAAACAGTTTTCTTGACACCAGGTTTGTAACTAGACCAAGAATGTTGCTTTTAAATTCTTTTGACTACAGAGAAGGAGTAGAGTGAAGAGAATGGTACAATATGTAAAATCCTAAGACAAGGGAAAAATAAAGAAATTAGAACACTGAAGAAATGGGAGATGAGCTTAAACAGGTCTATCATTGGAATATTTGGTTTTTTATATCGTTTACTTCTAATAAATAGATTCACTAATTTCCAGAAAGAGGACACCTTCCTATTTTTCATGACCGTTATAATCTAAAGAATGCTAGATAAAGACAAGTTATAAACAATGTGAAACTTTTCTGGTGGCCCAAGAGTTAAGACTCTGCACTTGCAATACAGAAGGCACAGATCTGATCCCTGGCTGAGGAACTAAGATCTCACATGGCAAAAAAGAAAGGAAAAAATGTATAAATAATGTAATGTGCCTGTGAAAAATTAGAAAATCAAAGGGCTTAATGATAAAAGATAAGAATCTAAGAGAACCTACTTATGGCTGATTTACGTTGATATATGGCAGAAACCAACACAACATGATAAAGCAACTATCCTCCAGTTATAAATAAATAAATTTAAAATAAACAAAAAAACAAAAAGAATCTAAGAGAGACTATCTCTAAGAAGTAATCCAAAAAATAAAAGAGCAACTTGGATTATTGATAAAGTACCCAGAAAGATGCTGCTAAAAAACCGGTGAACAAAGTTGAAATGTAGACCACCTAGATACATATTAATTCTAACCATAACCTAAAAAGTAATAAGGTGGCTTACAGCAAAAGGAGAGATAAAATTCAAAACTATTAACAAAAAGTAAAAAATTAAATAAGAGAAAAAGAACACTAGAAATATTTATGTACCCATATACACACAGAGAGATGTATCAAAATAAATTGTTCAGTTCAGTTCAGTAACTCAGTTGTGTCCGACTCTTTGCGACCCCATGAATCGCAGCACGCCAGGCCTCCCTGTCCATCACCAACTCCCAGAGTTCACTCAAACTTATGTACATCGAGTCAGTGATGCATCCAGCCATCTCATCCTCTGTCGTCCCCTTCTCCTCCTGCCCCCAATCCCTCCCAGCATCAGAGTCAACTTTTCCAATGAGTCAACTCTTCACGTGAGGTGGCCAAAGTACTGGAGTTTCAGCTTTAGCATCAGTCCTTCCAAAGAAATCCCAGGGCTGATCTCCTTCAGAATGGACTGGTTGGATCTCCTTGCAGTCCAAGGGACTCTCAAGAGTCTTCTCCAACACCACAGTTCAAAAGCATCAATTCTTTGGCGCTCAGCCTTCTTCACAGTCCAACTCTCACATCCATACATGACCACTGGAAAAACCATAGCCTTGACTAGACAAACTTTTGTTGGCAAAGTAATGTCTCTGCTTTTCAATATGCTATCTAGGTTGGACATAACTTTCCTTCCAAGGAGTAAGCGTCTTTTCATTTCATGGCTACAGTCACCATCTGCAGTGATTTTGGAGCCCCCAAATATAAAGTCTGACACTGTTTCCACTGTTTCCTCATCGATTTCCCATGAAGTGATGGGACCGGATGCCATGATCTTCATTTCCTGAATGTTGAGCTTTAAGCCAACTTTTTCAGTCTCCACCTGCACTTTCATCAAGAGGCTTTTTAGTTGCTCTTCACTTTCTGCCATAAGGGTGGTGTCATCTGCATATCTGAGGTTATTGATATTTCTCCCGGCAATCTTGATTCCAGCTTGTGTTTCTTCCAGCCCAGCGTTTCTCATGATGTACTCTGCATAGAAGTTAAATAAGCAGGGTGACAATATACAGCCTTGACGTACTCCTTTTCCTGTTTGGAACCAGTCTGTTGTTCCATGTCCAGTTCTACCTGTTGCTTCCTGACCTGCATACAGATTTCTCAAGAGGCAGGTCAGGTGGTCTGGTATTCCCATCTCTTTCAGAATTTTCCACAGTTTATTGTGATCCACACAGTCAAATTGTAGCTAACCCTAATTTTCTCTAATAGCTTTCAATAACAGATGTTACCTCCTCGGGTCTTATCTAACATCACTAACTCACAACAATATTTAGTCCCTAACTTCACAGCATTTTCCCCAATTTATAATCACGTATTTGTTTTGTTTGCCTATTTTAATGCTATCCAAGCTACTATACTGTAAGCATTACAAGAGCAAGGTATGTAGCTATTACACTCATTTCATACGTGTGTGTGTGTGCGCACGCACTCACGCTCAGTCACTCAATCATGTCCGACTCCTTGCAACTCCATGACTGTAGCCTGCCAGGCTCCTCTGTCCCTGGGACTTTGCAGGCAAGAATACTGGAGTGAGTTTCCTGGGGATCTTCCCAACCCAGGGATGGAATCCAAGTCTCTTATGTCTCCTATACTGGCAGGCAGATTCTTTACCGCTACACCACCTGGGAAGCCATTTCGTACTTAAGGCCTAATATGCATAACACTGTTTGTACAGAGTAGGTTCTCAATATATATTTACTAAGTACATTAAAGAATAAATAAAGCAAATAAATTGTGAAGCCATGAATTCAGAAGGTTTACTCTTTGGGAGTTCTCTGGTGGCCTAGTAGTTAGGATTCTAGGCTTTCACTGCTGTGGCCCAGGTTCACTCCCTGGTCAAGAACTGAGATTCTGCAAGCCACACAGAGCAGCTAAAAATAAAAAATAACTATTTTTCAATAAAAAAGATTTACTCTTCTCTAACAAAGGTTAGATAATATTATTGAGTTCTCAAAGAACTTAATAAATTTTTAACATTGAACAAATCCATACATCAATTTATACTTACTCACCAAACTGTCCACATTTCTACAAGTAAATAATTACATCAATTATAGAAATAACTGTCAAAATCTTTGTGAACTGAATTATTCAAGCATTAACACTTACATCTTTAGCACTTTTTTCCGAATCTCAACTTCCTTGTCAACAGTAGGATCTTCAAAGAGCTGTACCCTGAAGTTGCTCTTTCGAAGTGGAGTGCCACACTCAGGACAGTTTCCAGCTCCTCTCACAAAGAGTAAATCCACACAACTTTCACAGCTGTAAGGAGAGAAATACAACATAACTTTTAAGCTAGTATTCAAATTGGCAATAAGTCTGTATACAGTTTGCCTTTTTCCAGTTTTGGTGTTCATTTGAGGGAGAGGAGGCACAGGAAAATTAATCATTACTACCTAAAATTTTTATTGAAAACCTTTAGGAAAAAAGCATTTTCATTTAGAGCCTACTTCAGACATAGGTGGTCCAAGGTTCACCAGTATAATCTTACAAATGAAAAAAATACACAAATTTTGGAAAATTGATTTAGGATCTAGGAGGATTCAGATAGCAGGATAGGGAGAAGTCAAAGAGCATACAAAAGAGCAGACTAGGATCAAGTCCACTCTCAGACCAGTATCACCCTCAGACCTGGCAGGGACCTGCACTTTAGAGAACCCTGCATACCATAATCACTAAAATGAAGACCTTTCCCCTACTTTCAGCCTGGTAAGGAAGTTCTTTAAAGTTCAGTAAGCAACTGAGTCAGTGGAAGTTACTCAAAAGGGAGAGAAGTGCTGGCTGAAGGAGGCCCCTCAGGGCAGAGGATAAAGAACTGAGACTGACCCCATATATGTGCACAAAGGAGAAAAAATCACCACAGCTTCTGCCCTGAAAATTTCAGAAAGAGTGGCTACTTATAAAATTTTTAATCAGTTAAAGCTGGCTGCCCTAAATCCACCAAAGTGATTACCCAGGCAAGCCAAATCTCCCAAATACCTGCATCCCTTCTTTCTCTCTTCTTGGCTAGTACAATTTGGGGAAGAGCTTAGAACTTCTTTAGAAGTCTTCAGTTTGAAAAGAAAGGAGTTGGCAAGGTTAACTCTGTAGGAGATTCCTGGGGGAACTGACAGTGTCAGTTCATATATTGTTTTAGAGGAGTCCAGGCACCACCCCATCATCCCTGCCCAGCCAGAGCAGATCCATCCTACTAATCAGATTAACAAGTGAAAAGCTGACCAGGAGCAAGCAGCAGCTTCAGCCTGTGGGCCTTAAAGATACAGGCTCCTGGGAACTCAGGATGCAGTGTTGTAACTAAGAAGATGTCGCTTGATTTATAACTTTTAAACATTTAAACATACTGGTATGTAGTCCTCTAGCTGTAATACTGCCCAACACAGTATATAAGGGCCACACCAACCCTAATCATTCCTTTCTTAGCATTATTTGAAGTTATTTATTTATTTATGTGTAACCAGCATTAGACTGGAAGGCAAGAATTTGACCTATCTTGTTCTATATCACCAAAAAATACATATATAACAGAAAGAAAAAGACAAATTCTAATAAGTAAGGGAAAGGCTGATTTCCTCCAAATACGTAGTTCACTAATGGAAAGCATGATACAGAGAAATAAGAATATTTAAGGTTGGTTATTAGTAAAACACTAACATTGACCTTGGCATGTTTCTATATTAAAATGGGGGCAGGGAGAGAATCATCGAAAAATACAGGCAAAAACTCCCTAAAAGGGAAAACAGAGCTCACAGTCATCATTATTCAAGATCAACAAAACCCCAGAAAATTCACTTGGGATTAGGAAAATTGGGAGTGGTACATTTCTCCTAATCTTTGTGGTTGGAGCAAATTAAATCCAAACAGAGAAGCTGAAACAGCACACTTTAGAGTGCAGGCCCTATACATACCCTAATTTTGTCCTGAACCATTGTTATGAAACCCTTCATCAAAACCTCTGGGGTTGGGACACATGGCTTTTTAAGGTTGGAGTTCATGTGTCTCCCTTTGCCTGGCAAAGTAATAAAGCTACCCTTTTTTACTTCAAAAAAAAAAGAAAAGAAAATGAGCACACTATATAACTACACTGATAAGGATGTTTATAGGCAAGGAGCTATCTGAAATACTCAAAATCATTGAGCTAGTATACAGAAATCAATATTCCATATAGTATTTCAAGGTCTTGGAGAGTAGACCCATTCAATAATTCAGTTAAAAAGGTAATAAAAACACTTCAGTATTTCTGAAAGTCATATTGTAATTACGGACATATTATTTGTTACCACAGTTTGTTCTACATCTCCAATTCTAATCTGCATCATAAGGATTCTAATCTAAATGATAAAGATTTCAGTAGCATTAAAAATATTTTAAATAATCTATGACCCATACAACTTTTCCCTTTCTGATTTTAATTGTTAAAAGAACAAATAATTATTTTTTTTAAGTTCAAATATAGAAGTATGTAGAGAAAAAACTCAAAGTGCTACTTCCTTCTCTTCTACATCTTACTTCCTACACGTTACATACAACTGTCAAGTTCGGCATTTACGTGGCCAGATATTTTTCTACACATTTACAAAATATGTATGTTCAAATTATATACATGAAAACTAATCTTATAAAAAAAGAAGAAAAAAAAAAGAAGAAGAAAACATTCCTAATTGCTGGTTCACTTCATCTGGCAACACAGCAACCAAAAGACAGTTATGTGGGCAATCTTTTGCCTCCAAGAGTGCTAGGAACTCTTTCAAACAAAATCTTGTATTCTGCAGAACATAGGAAAATTTGCTGAAAAAGCCTAAGTCCTTGGTTACTACCCATTCCCAAAGATGTTTTTATGGTTTTCTTTTGTTTTTTAAAAACCAGAATGGTGCCGGCCCTCTTTCCTCTCTGAAAAACTTATTTTTAGATTCTTTTTTCTATCAAGAATATTTAACCACTTATATTCCTCTGTCAAGATTTTCAATCAACTTGTTTCTTTACATTTTCAAAAGCAAACAAGTCAATTAAAAATCTTGACAAAGACTAGATACAAAAAACCTATAGCTAACATGGTACTTAACGGTGAGAAACTAGAAATTTTTCAACTAAAATCAAATACAAAGCAAGACTATATCCTCTCATTACTCCTTTTCAACATGACACTAGAAGTCTATGCTGATGTAGTAAGACAAGAAAAGGAAATAATGGACAGACAGATTGCAAAGAAAAACACAGAGCTCTCTTTGCATACAGATGACATGATTGTCTATACAGAAAATCCAAATGAATCAACAACAAAAAAAAACCTCTTAGAAATAATAATCCATTATAATTATAGCAAGGTTGCAGCATACAATATACAAAAGACTATCGCTTTCCTATATACCCCAACAAAGAACAAGTGCAATCTGAAATTAAAAACAGTATCATTTATGTTCCAGTTCCACTTCAGTTGCTAAATCATGTCTGACTCTTTGCGACCCTATGAATGCTACTGCTACTGCTAAGTCACTTCAGTCGTGTCTGACTCTGTGCGACCCCCAGAGATGGCAGCCCACCAGGCTCCCTTGTCCCTGGGATTCTCCAGGCAAGAACACTGGAGTGGGTTGCCATTTCTTTCTCCAATGCATGAAAGTGAAAAGGGAAAGTGAAGTCCCTCAGTCATGTCCAACTCTTTTAACCCCATGGACTGCAGCCTACCAGGCTCCTCCATCCATGGGATTTTCCAGGCAAGAGTACTGGAGTGGGGTGCCATTGCCTTCTCCTACTAACTCCCTAAGTCTACCCAAACCCATGTCCATTGAGTCGGTGATGCCACCCAACCATCTCATCCTCTGTCGTCCCCGTCTCCTCCTGCCCTCAATCTTTCCCAGCATCAGGGTCTTTTCAAAGGAGTCAACTCTTCCCATCAGGTAGCCAAAGTATTGGAGTTTCAGCTTCAATATCAGTCCTTCCAATGAACACCCAGGACTGATCTTCTGTAGGAGGGACTGGTTGGATCTCCTTGCAGTCCAAGGGACTCTTAAGAGTCTTCTCCAACACCACAGTTCAAAAGCATCCATTCTTCAGCACTCAGCTTTCTTCACAGTCCAACTCTCACATCCATACATGACTACTGGAAAAACCATAGCCTTGACTAGACGGACCTTTGTTGACCAAGTATTGTCTCTGCTTTTGAATATGCTGTCTAGGTTGGTCATAACTTTCCTTCCAAGGAGTAAGCGTCTTTCAATTTCATGGCTGTAGTCACCATCTGCAGTGATTCTAGAGCCCAGAAAAATAAAGTCAGCCACTGTTCCCAGTGTTTGCCCATCTATTTGCCATGAAGTGATGGGACCAGATGCCATGATCTTACTTTTCTGAATATTGAGCTTTAAGCCAACTTTTTCACTCTCCTCTTTCACTTTCATCAAGAGGTGCTTTAGTTCTTCATTTTCTGCCATAAGGGTGGTGTCATCTGCATATCTGAGGTTACTGATAGTTCTCCTGGCAATCTTGATTCCAGCCTGTGCTTCTTCCAGCCCAGCATTTCTCACGATGCACTCTACATATAAGTTAAATAAGCAGGGTGACAATATACAGCCTTGATGTACTCCTTTTCCTATTTGGAACAAGTCTGTTGTTCCATGTCCAGTTCTAACTGTTGCTTCCTGACCTGCATACAGGTTTCTCAAGGGGCAGATCAGATGGTCTGGTATTCCCATCTCTTTCAGAATTTTCCACAGTCTATTGTGATCCACACAGTCAAAGGCTTTGGCATAGTCAAAGCAGAAATAGATGTTTTTCTGGAACTCTCTTGCTTTTTTGATGATCCAGCGGATGTTGGCAATTTGATCTCTGGTTCCTCTGCCTTTTCTAAATCCACCTTGAACATCTGGAAGTTCATGGTTCACATATTACTGAAGCCTGGCTTGGAGAATTTTGAGCGTTACTTTACTAGCGTGTGAGATGAATGCAACTGTGCGGTAGTTTGAGCATTCTTTGGCATTGCCTTTCTTTGGGATTGGAATGAAAACTGACCTTTTCCAGTCCTGTGGCCACTGCTGAGTTTTCCAAATTTGCTGGCATATTGAGTGCAGTATTTTCACAGCATCATCTTTTAGGATTTGAAATAGCTCAACTGGAATTCCACCAGCTCCACTAGCTTTGTTTGTAGTGATGCTTCCTAAGGCCCACCTGACTTCACATTCCCGGATGTCTGGCTCTAGGTGAGTGTGAATGATCACACCATCGTGATTATCTGGGTCATGAAGATCTTTTTTATATAGTTCCTCTGTGTATTCTTGCCACCTCTTCTTAATATCTTCTATTTCTGTTAGATCCATACCATTTCTGTCCTTTATTGAGCTCATCTTTGCATGAAATGTTCCTTGGTATCTCTAATTTTCTTGAAGAGATCTCTAGTCTTTCCCATCTATTGTTTTCCTCTATTTCTTTGCACTGATCACTGAGGAAGGCTTTCATATCTCTTCTTGCTATTCTTTGGAACTCTGCATTCAAATGGATATATCTTTCCTTTTCTCCTTCACTTTTCGCTTCTCTTCTTTTCACAGCTATTTGTAAGGCCTCCTCAGACAGCCATTTTGCTTTTTTGCATTTCTTTTTCTTGGGGATGGTCTTTATTCCTGTCCCTTGTACAGTGTCACAAACCTCCACCCGTAGTTCATCAGGCACTCTGTCTATCAGATCTAGTCCCTTAAATTTATTTCTTACTTCCACTGTATAGTCATAAGGGATTTGATTTAGGTTATAACTGAATGGTCTAATGGTTTTCCCCACTTTCTTCAATTTAAGTCTGAATTTGGCAATAAGGAGTTGATGATCTGAGCTACAGTCAACTCCCGATCATTTATGTTAGCTCCCCAAATTTTGAACTTTTAAGTATAAATCTAACAAAATATGTACAAAATCTATATGAAAAAACTACAAAAGTCCCATGAATAAAATCAAAAAACAAATTAAATCCATAGAGAGATACTCCATATTCATGCACAGGTAGAGTTCATGGAAAGGAAGACTCAATATTTTGAGTTATCAGTTTTTACCATCTTAATGTATAGATTCAATGCAATTCAAATCAAATCAAATTGACAGGAAGTTACTGTATGGATATCAACAAACTGATTCTAAAGTTTACATAAAAAAACAAAAGGCTGGAATAGATACAATAATACTGAAGGAGAAGAACACAGTTGGAAAACAGATGCTACCTAACTTCAAGATTTACTCATAACTACAATAATCAAGACAGCGTGGTACTGGTTAAAGAACAGAGGAACAGACCAATGGAACAAAATAGCCCAGAAGTAGACCACATAAATAGAGTCAGCTGATCTCTAATAAAAGAGCAAAGACAATACAATGAAGCAAAAATAAGTCTCTTCAACAAACTGGACATCCACTGGAAAAAAAAAATGAATCTATACATGAACCTTCAGTTCAGTCGCTCAGTCATGTCCGACTCTTTGAGACCCCGTGAACCACAGCATGCCAGGCCTCCCTGTCCATCACCAACTCCCGGAGTCCACCCAAACCCATGTCCATTGAGCCTTACATCCTTAAAAAATTAACTCCAAACTTAACTCACAGGCCTAAATGAAAATGCAAAATTATAAAACTCCTAGAGTATAACACAGGATAAAAGCTATATGACTTTGGGTATGGTGATGACTTTATTGATACAACACCAAAGGCATGATCCATGAAAGATATAACTGATTAGCTAGATTTTTGTTTTAATTTAAAACTTCTGCTCTGCTAAAGACGATGTCAAGAGAGAAAAACTAAAAATAAAAACACCTGATAAAGGACTGTTATCTAAAATACATGGGAGAAAAAAATTCTTAAAAAGTGGACCAAAAACCTTAACAGACAACTCACTAAAGAAGATACAGAAGATACAGGCATACCTCATTTTATTGAGCTCTACTTTATTTCACTTTATAGGTACTGTGCTTTTTACAAATTGAAGCTTTATGGCAACTCTGCATTATCAGATGACAGCTAACATTTTTTAGTAATAGAGTATTTTTTAATTAGGGTATGTACTATTTTAGACATATGGCTACTATGCACTTAACAGACTACAATGCAGTGTAAACATAACTTTTATATGCATATTGGGAAACCAAAAAATTATCGTGATTCATTTTATTACAATATTCACTTCATTGTCGTGGTCTGGAACCGAACCCACAATATATCCAAGGTATGCCTATATACAGATTGCAAAAAATACATGAAAAGATATTCCACATGACATGGCATAAAAGAAATGCAAATTAAAACAATGAAATATACACTAATACCTATTATTATAAAATAGCCAAAACGCAATACTCTGACAACACCAAATGTTGATAAACATATGGTGGAACAGGAACTCTCATACACTGCTGGTGGGAATGCAAAATGGTACAGTCACTTTGGAAGACAGTTTGATGGTTACTTACAAAACAAAGCATGCTCTAACCATACAGTTCAGCCATTATACTCCCTGGTAGGTAATCAAAAAAGGTGAAAATTACATTCACACAAACACCTGCACAAATGTTTATAGAATCTTTGTTCATAATTGCCAGAACTGGGACAAAACCAAGATGTCCTTCAATAGATAAATGGATACACAAACTATGAAATATACAGACAACAGAATATTATTCAGCACTAAAAACAAATGAACTATGAAGCTATGAAAAGACACAAGAGAAACTTAAATGTATATTACTAAAGGAAAGAAATCAATCAGAAAAGCCTACATAGATTCCACCTATAAGACATCTTAGAAAAGGCAAAATTATGGAGACAATACACTTGATCTTAGCCAAAAGGCTGAAATGCAATTATGGAGACAATCAAAACAACATGGGTTGTGGTGGAGGAGACACAGTAATTTTAGAGCAGTGAAAATACTTTATGGTATTATAACGATGAACATATGCCATTATACTTTTGTCCAAGCCCACAGAATGTACAACACCAAGAGTGAATCCTAAGTAAACTGTGAACTTTGAGTGATAATGATGTGTCAATATAGGTTCATCCTTGGTTTAAAAAAAAAAGACAATTCTGATGAGTGATGTTGATAATGCGTATGTCAGAAATCTCTGTACCTTCCTCTCGATTTTGTTGTAAATTTAAAATTGCTCCTAACAGTATAAAAAACAATAAAGTCATTTTGGTTTTGTCTTTAAAAGAAAAGTATTATCAATGTTTGCTCAATGTCTATTAACATTTCATTTAGTCATTTTCAGTTTAGTCACTCCATCATGTCCAACTCTTTGCAACCCCATTGACAGCAGCACACCAGGCTTCCCTGGCCATCACCAACTTCCAGAGCTTGCTCAAACTCATGTACATCAAGTCAATGATGTCATCCAACTATCTCATCCTCTATTGTCCCCTTCTCCTTCCACCTTCGTGCTTTCCCAGCATCAGAGTCTTTTCAAATGAATCAGCTCTTTGCATCAGGTGGCCAAAGTATTGGAGTTTCAGCTTCAGCATCAGTCCTTCCAATGAATATTCAGGACTGATCTCCTTTAGTATTCACTGGTTTGATCTCCTTGCAGTCCAAGGGACTTTCAAGAGTCTTCTCCAACACTACAGTTCAAAAGCATCAATTCTTCTGTGTTCAGCTTTCTTTATAGTCCAACTCTCACATCCACACGTGACTACTGCCCCATAGCCTTGACTAGACAGACCTTTGTTGACAAAGTAATGTCTCTGCTTCTTAATATGCTGTCTAGGTTCGTCATAACTTTTCTTCCATTAAGCAAGCATCTTTTAATTTCATGGCTGCAGTCACCATCTGAAGTGATTTTGGAGCCCAGGAAAATAAAGTCTGTCACTGTTCCCACTGTTTCCCCATCTACTTGCCATGAGGTGATGGGATCAGATGCCATGATCTTCATTTTTTGAATGCTGAGTTTTAAGCCAACATTTTCACTCTCCTCTTTCACTTTCCTCAAGAGGCTCTTTAGTTCCTTCTCACTTTCTGCCATAAGCGTGGAGTCATCTGCCTATCTGAGGTTACTGATACTTCATCAAGCAATCCTGATTCCAGTTTGTGCTTCATCCAGCCAGCATGTCTCATGATGTACTCTGCACATAGTTAAGTAAGCAGGGTGACAATATACAGCCTTGTTGTACTCCTTTCCCAATTTGAAACCAGCCTGTTGTTCCATGTCCAGTTCTAACTGTTGCTTCCTGACCTGCATACAGATTTTTCAAGAGGCAGGTCAGGTGGTCTGGTATTCCCATCTCTTTCAGAATTTTCCACAGTTTATTGTGATCCACACAGTCAAAGGCTTTGGCATAATCAATAATGCAGAAACAGATGTTTTTCTGGAACTCTCTTGCTTTTTCAATGATCGAACGGATGTTGGCAATTTGATCTCTGGTTCCTCTGCCTTTTCTAAAACCAGCTTGAACATCTAGAAGTTCACAGTTCACGTACTGTTGAAGCCTGACTTGGAGAATTTTGAGCATTCCTTTGCTAGCGTGTGAGATGAGTGCAATTGTACAGTTGTCTGAACATTCTTTGGCATTGCCTTTCTTTGAGATTGGAATGAAAACTGACCTTTTCCAGTCCTGTGGCCACTGCTGAGTTTTCCAAATTTGCTGGCATATTGAGTGCAGCACTTCACAGCATTATCTTTGAGGATTTGAAAGAGCTCACCTGGGATTCCATCACCTCCACTAGCTTTGTTCATAGTGATGTTTCCTAAGCCCCACTTGACTTCGCATCCCAGGATGTCTGGCTCTAGGTGAGTGATGGTACCATCATAGTTACCTGGGTCATGAAGATCCTTTTTGTATAGTTCTTCTGTGTATTCTTGCCACCTCTTCTTAATATATTCTGCTTTTAGGTCTATACTGTTTCTGTCCTTTATTGTGCCCATCTTTGCATGAAATGTTCCCTTGGTATCTCTAATTTTCTTGAAGAGATCTCTAATCTTTCCCATTCTATTGTTTTCCTCTATTCTTTGCACTGATCACCGAGGAAGGCTTTCTTATCTCTCGCTATTCTTTGGAACTCTGGATTCAAAATTTAGTCATTTTAAATATCCAATAAACACTAAGGAAAATCAATTAATAAAATAATAGACAGGCTTGAGACTTGTTACCCAGATTGCTTTAAAACCTACCTCTTCAATTGCCTTAACCATAAAAGCAATACTAATCCATAAATTAACTTTCTTCTAGAAATGTTACTCAAAAATGTGAGGACATATGTGAATCCACTGTGAAAAAGTACTTATATCTCTTAAGATCACGCCATGGAAATTTTTTTATTCTAGAATGCATTTCCTTAAATGATAAATCTCGTATTTACCACATAAAGTTAGTTTTCTTACCAAAGACAACTCTAACTCTAGAATGCACTTCTTCAAAAAGATAAAGTATCACTGACCACACAAAAATTATTTTAAGTGATGTACTAAAGACATAATGATATAATTAAACTCCACTTTGGCATCATAAGACTTAGGTTGCCATCCAAGCTCTGTCTCTCACAATATGAACTCTGAGGAAGTCAAATTCTGTTTTATATCTAAGGTTTTTCCCAGTTTGATAATTCTAAATATCTTGGAGTGTTACACAAATTGTTAATTATTTTCCAAAGAGAAATAAATGTGTTTTCTCTCAATATAACTGATGTTTTATCAGTTTAAATTCTACATTATTGTTGGTGTTCAGTCACTTAAGTCATGTCCAACTCTGTGACCCATGAAGCCTGCCAAGCTCCTCTGTCCGTGGGATTTCCCAAGCAAGAATACTGGAGTAGTGTTTCCTTCTCCATTAAGTTTTCCATATCACTTATGATTACAAACTTTATCTATAGTACAGACTTTTCCTTAATACTTTAATTCCACCAAGAATATTGTAACCATGAGAATTCCCTGATGGTCCAGTGGTTAGGACTCCATGCTTACACTGCCAAGGACCCAGGTTTGATTTCTAGTCAGGGAACTAAGATCCCACACACCACACACATAACAAAGGGGGGAAAAAAGAACATTATAGCCTATAGTATTATATTTAGGGATGTAATATAGAAGGTTCTGGAGAAGGCAATGGCACCCTACTCCAGTACTCTTGCCTGGAAAATCCCATGGGCAGAGGAGCCTGGTAGGCTGCAGTCCATGGGATCGAAAAGAGTCGGACACAACTGAGCGACTTCACTTTCACTTTTCACTTTCATGCATTGGAGAAGGAAATGGCAACCCACTCCAGTGTTCTTGCCTGGAGAATCCCAGGGACGGGGGAGCCTGGTGGGCTGCCGTCTATGGGGTCGCACAGAGTCAGACACAACTGAAGCGACTTAGCAACAGAAGCAGCAGCAGCAGCAGCAGCAGCAGCATAGAAGGTCCTATGACAAATGGAATTAGCAATACAAGGCATAAGAAGACACAGATTCCCCAGGATCTCTTCAAAAGTTTATATAACTATGTATAATTTAATATATACTATAAACTCTAAGAGTTTACAGCAATTTTGCCCAAAAAATATATATTTTCAGCATTTGAAAAAACTGGTTCAATGCTTTTAAAAGCACATATTTTTAAATATATATACATACAAACACATAAATGTATGCACAAAAATATATACAGGTATACAGAGGAAGAGAGGGTCCTTTAGAGCAGTGGTCCCCAACCTTTATGGCACCAGGGACCAGCTTCATGGAAGACAATTTTCCATGGACCGAGGGGAGAGGGGAATGGTTTTAAAATGATTCAAGAGCATTATATTTATTGTGTACTTTATTTCTATTATTTATCTTTATATTACACTGTATACTTTATTTCTATTATTAATCTTTATTTCTGTTACATTGTGATATATAATGAAATAATTATACAACTCACCACATTGTAGAATCAGATCATCAGGCATTAGATTCTCATAAGGAGTATGCAACCTAGATTCCTCACGTGCACAGCTCACAGGAGGGTTCACACTATTAATATAATAATCTAATGCTGCAAGTGATCTGACAGGAAGGGGAGCTCAGGCGGTAATCTGAGTGATGGGGAGCAGCTGTAAATATAGATGAAGCTTCGCTCGTTCACCCATCATTCATCTCCTGCTGTGTGGCCCAGCTCCTAACAAGCCAAGGCTTAAAGTTTAACCGAGTTCTTACAGTGTTCCCTATGGGACATTTTCAGCTCCAGAAACAACGATCTCTAAGTCCACAAAGCCCAAAGTTACATGGATGCAAAACACAAATTCCCCAAGTAATGACTGGGTATACCACTGAGTGAAGCCACTCCCACTTCCATCCCTTGGTTCTAGGATAGACATATTTTACCTACTATTTTTTAGTCGCTAAGTCCTTTCTGACTCTTTGTAACCCCATGGGCGTAGCCAGCCAGGTTCCTCTGTCCATGGAATATCCCAGGCAAGAATACTGGAGTGGGCTGCCATTTCCTTCTCCAGGCATTTTCCCAACCTAGGAATTGAACCCATGTCCCCTACATTGGCAGGTGGACTCTTTACCACTGAGCCACCAGATAAGCCCATTTTACCTATTAGGGATTCTCAAAATAATGGTCATACCCATATAAATATTTATGGTACAGAAAGCATCCTGGAGGATTGGTGCCCACCCTTTTAGAGTATCACCTCCAATCCAGCATCTTAGTTGCATGTATGAGCCCATTATGAGCTTCCCTGGTGGCTCAGACAATAAAGCGTCTGACTGCAATGCGGGAGACCTGAATTTGATCCCTGGGTTGGGAAGATCCCCTGGAGAAGGAAATGGCAACCCATTCTAGTATTCTTGCCTGGAGAATCCCATGGATGGAGAAGCCTGGTAATCTACAGTCCATGAGGTCACAAAGAGTTGGGACACAACTCAGCGACTTCACTCATTCACTCACCAATCTAGAGTACAAGTGGAGCAGTTAGTGTTAAGATCAATGATTTCATGAACTTTCATGAAAACGTCACGTATCTTTTCCAATAGAGTGGGACTCTTGGTAAGAGAAAATGTTGCTCAAGATACCATACTGGTAAATTAAACACTGTGTTAAGTGTTCAGATAGTGGTGCTGGCCACAGCCTTAGGAGTATGAAAAGCACACTTCTATTCAGAATGTTGCTTCCCTTGTGGCTCAGCTGGTAAAGAATCCACCGGCAATGAGGGAGACCTGGGTTCAATCTCTGGGTTGGGAAGATCCCCTGGAGAAGAGAAAGGCTACCCACTCCAGTATTCTGGCCTGGTGAATTCCGAGGACTGTACAGTCCATGGGGTCGCAAAGAGTCGGACATGACTGATTAACTTTCACTACTACATTTAGAATGTTTGTTAACCCCAAACTAAACAAATTGCTCTCCCTCCCAGGACAAGGCAAGGTAGTTTTAGAGGCTGGTGCTTGACATTTCACACTATGATAGCCTTTACCCCACTGGTCAAGGAATCAATTTAGATTTCGAGCAAATACCATGTATGTCTCTTCCAATTATACATCTGAGAACTGAAGAAATGACTACTAGATGAGAACACAGAACCACTGTGAACTAAATCTGAGTCATGAAAATGAAAGTGAACATCCCTCAGTCGTGTGCAACTCTTTGTGACCCCATGGACTATACAGTCCATGGAATTCTCCAGGCCAAAATACGGGAGTAGGTAGCCTTTCCCCTCTCCAGGGGATCTTCCCAACCCAGGGATCAAACCCAGATCTCCCACACTGCAGGTGGATTCTTTACCAGCTGAGTCACCAGGGAAGCCCAAGAATACTGGAGTGGGTAGCCTATCCCTTCTCCAGTGGATCTTCCCAACCCAGGAATCAAACCGGGGTCTCCTGCATTGCAGGCGGATTCTTTACCAACTGAGCTATGAGCAAAGCCCTAAATCTCAGTCAAAATGCTATTTATTATAATTTTAGGTGATAATAATAAATATGAGTCTCATGCACCCCTATTCTAATAAAAGGATTACTTTTAGTCCCCACCAAACTGAATCACTGTAGGTGTTTGGGCAGAGCAAGCATGGAGGAGTAATTGAGCTAAATAATGACTCAGGATCCTATAAAGAATCAAAACTTCAACATCACCAGCTCAGGCCCAGCAAAGCCCTGAGACCTGTCCAGTATTCCTTGGACTGCTGTCAAAAGTATGAATTCTCAGATTTCTCTGGTCTTGTCCAGAACCGTCTTGTCCAGAACCCAGCCCATTAGGTTCAGCAGAGTAGATACAATCATGAAATGACTTTCCTTTCATGACTTTTCATGAAATGACTTTCCTTTCTCCAGAGGATCTTCCTAACCCAGGGATCAAAACCAGGTCTCCCGCATTGCAGGCGAATTCTTTACCAGCTGAGCCACAAGGGAAGCCCGTTGGGTGTAGAGGTAACCATAATGTTTTCCCAACATTTATTATGGAATGAGAATGAGGGGAAAAAAAAACAAAAAAAAGGACTTCACCAGGGGAATCAAAAATTCTACATAATAGTAAAGAATAACAGTTATAAATAAAAGGCTTTAAAGTATACATAAAATACATGACTTTAGCTAAAATACCTTTATCTGGATCACTTGACCTCCATCAAAATAAAAAATACATCAAAAAAAAAATCTAAGCAACTGGCAAACCTACCTTTAAATACATAATCTTATGTACAGAGTATCAAAAATGAGATTATATAAACTTTATAAATCTAGAGAGCTAATTTACTAAAGCTTTTTGTAGGCACATTCCTACTTCAACTACCCAAATTAATTTCTTAGAACACTATACAACTTCTAAACTGTCTCAAATGTAAGTACACCATTTTTCTCCATTACAAACGCACACACTCTATTCTCATATTCTCCAAGTCGCCCTCTGTGCCCATATATGGTGAATGATATACAGTATTCCCAATATATATGCATATTGTCCAAACACTTCAGCCAGTGTCATACTAATTATACATTCCACCATCTTTAATCTCATTTATGGACTCCACTAACTGTAGCCACTCCTCTCTTTCTAAAACAGTTTTCTATATCCTACATATGGTTGTCCTGTTTACCACTATTTCTATCATCATTTTTGCATCTTGAAAATTCTCATAAATGAGCCAGTCATTATCCTAGGCACTTAATTCCACGACTTCCTTAACCCCAATGATCTCTTGCCTCATCACACTTCAGTCACCCACCCTCATACCTTCAAACTCAATCTTGTCATTATCAGTAGATACATCTCTGGATTCTCTATTTCTAGCATCCAGTTATCTAAACACCTCTTCTCTTTTCAGATGTGCCAAGTCGCTTCAGTCATGTCCAGTTCTTTGCAACCCTATGGACTGCAGCCCACCAGGCTCCTCTGGCCATGGATTCTCCAGACAAAAATACTGGAGTGGGTTGTCATTTCCTCCTCCAGGGGATCTTCCTGAAGAGATCGAACCCGCGTCTCTTCTGTCTCCTGCAATGGCAGGTAGGTTCTTTACCACTAGCACTACCTGAGAAGCCCTCTCCTTTCAGACGACCTGCACTAAGTACCATCACTCTGTCCTCTGACCCCACAAGGACCTTCCCACTGACACTACTACTCTTCCCTATTCATCACCCCCTCAAGGTCCTAAATTACACAAGCTTAGATTTCAGCATCTAGTATTATAAGCAATCCTTTGCAAATACATTTAACTCACTTGCCCCCTCTCCTCTATTATACTCCTTATCCATTTGTTATTAAACCCATCTATCCACCAGTCCATGCCTATAACTGAGCTGGCTGGATTTTGCTGGAGAAACCATCATCCTTACAGACTGAATTCACTTTAAAGTTATTACCACAGATTTCTGATGAGCACTCAACACTTCCAGACATTCCTTCTACACTTTCTAAGTAAATTTATTTTCCCAAACTGAGAGAACTATTTCATACTTTCTCTTCTCGCCTCAGACTTCCAACACTTTCTATTCTCACCTCATTCATAGCTGGTGTCTTGGCCTCATACTATATTAATATGGGATGTGGTCAGACAAAAATCACCTCATTTCTAAACACTAATTCTATCAACCCAATTGCTTCTATATTATCTTTATGCACTACCTGCATGCCTTTAAAGTGAAAAAAAAAAAGTATTCTTGTTCTTATCTAGGGCCAGCCTCTTCCCTCCTCTTGTGCCTCCAACTCATTCCCAATCTCTACTCAAGTACTTTCATTCTGCAATTTTTCCCTTATTCTCCTGCATTATGAACTTATACCTCTCCTGAATCACTTCTATTGGAATATAAACACATCTCAGTATCAACAACCATTTTAAAGCACACACACACACACACACACACACACATTTTACTTTACATTCCTTTCCAGTTACCACCAATTTCTCTGCTCCCATTCACAGCAAAGTTGCTGAAGCAAGAGTTGTCCAGAATTCTGTCTTCACTGCCTCACCTCTCATTGCTCTAACTCATTCCAATTCATCTTTTATTCCTGACTTTACACTGAAATATTTGTCAAGAATCTCACCAATGTCCTCATTCTTGCCAGAGCCAATAATTAACAGAGAATTCTCTGCCCGTAACCTACACTACCGCTTAGCAACATTAACACAACTGACCACTTCCTCCACCTGGAACATTATATTCTCTAGGCTTCGGTGACCTCACGCTTATCTGATTTTCCTCTTGCCTACCTGCTCTTTTTCCATTTGTTTTGCTGGCTCCTTGTCCCCTACAAGACATCTAAAAGTGCCCAAAGTTATGTCCTGGGCACTCTTTCCTATAACTGATCACATATATACAAACTGGCTTTAACTATGACTCTCAGAACTAGACTACAGTCCTGATCTCATTCTTAAGCTCCAGACACAAGTTCTATTACCTAATCAACAACCACTCGGACATCTAGAGTTATCTCAAAAGTAACAGTGTAAAACAGAATTCTTACTTCTTTCACCCTGCTCTACCTGCTTCTCCCACAACTATTACTACTTCAATAAATGTCACCACCACCTAACCAGTTGCTCAATCCAAAAACCTAGAAGGCTTCCTTCATTTCTCTCTTCATAATTCCTCACATTTAACTGATTTCAAGATCAAGTGACTCCACACAAAAAATACATGCTAAAATACATTCACTTTTTGCCATCCCCACTGCTACAAGCCACTGTCACTTACCATCTGAAGTAATGCTACAGATTCCCAACCGCTCTCCTTGATTCTACTATGGCCCCCAACCCACATTCATCACCTTCCCCCAAATTCATCTCTATAGAGTTAAATTAGAAATTAGCTTTAAATTAGAAATTAGCTCATTTCACTCACTTGTTCATGATGTTAAAGAGCATAAAATAAACATGTTACCAGAGCCCTGAAGACCCTTCATAATCTGACCTCAATCTAAATCTCTAGTTTCATGTCCTACCAATTTAAAACCCATCTTCTTTCTGTCCTTTCAACATGTAAAGTCATCCAAGTTTCAAGGCCAGAAATTCTCTTCCCCCCAATTTTCCTATGGATGTCTCTTCTCAGCATTCAAGTCTCAAAAAAAAAGTCTCAACACCAAATGTCATGTGTTCACAACGATTCTTATTGAAAAATTGTTCCTACACTTATTTAGGACTAGTCCTTTATTTGTGCCATAATATAATCAAAATTCTTATTAGAAAATGACCTCTCCAATATTTTGAAAGATCTTATCCAATAATATCTCCTCTTTAGAGATGTCTTCTTAGGGTTTCCCTGGTGATCCAGTGGTGAAGAATCCACCTGCCAATGCAAGGGACACAGGTTCCATCCCTGCTCCAGGAAGATGCCACATGCCATGGAGCAATGAGGCCCCCACACCACAACTACTGAGCCCACACTTGACCTGTGCTCAGAGACCACAAGCTGCAAGTACTGAAGCCCACAGACCTACACCTGAGCTCCGCAGAAGAGAAGCCACTGCTTCCCGCAACTAGAGAAAGACCACATGTGGCAATGAAGACCCACCACAGCCAAAAAGAATTTTAATATGAATTAATTAATTAATAGAAATGCCTTCTTTACCACATCTGTAAGACATCTAAAAGTTGAAATACCCAGAGTTATATCCTAAGCACTCTTCTTCCTCCATAAATGATAACATGTAGTACAAATGGCTTTACCTATGACTCTCAACTAGATTTCAGATGTTCTCCTATGATCACCCACTTCAATGATACACACAAATGGAATTAGCAGCAGTTTTTCTACAATTCCTACTTTACCTGATTTCCTGAAATAAAGCATTTGCCCTTTCCTTGCTGCTTCAGTCCTTCTAGCTGGTTTGCAGGTCTACAATTGCTCATATTAATTTCCTAGTGGCTTAAAATATCTAGGGTGTTTTGTTTTCCTGACTAAACCCCAATTGATACACATCCTATTCTTTATAGGCCACTTATCAAAATCAATAATTTCATATTTGTTAACTGTGTTTAATATCTGTCTCTCCTGCCAGGGTATTTAACAAGAACAGTGTAACATTTGTTATACTCATTATTGAATCCCAAGCCCTGTGTTTCATGACAAATATTGGTTGAATGAATGTAACACCTTGGTACAATAAAGTTCCACTCACTACATCAAACATAACAGCTCCAACTCTCAAAGTTCCTCTACTGTCTACCACAATTTAACCCTATTAAAAACAACACCTCTTGAATTTTGTCTTCTCTTCATCTGTTTATTCAGCCACCTCAGGGGTTTGGAATCACTCCTTTCAACCTAGCACCTGGTACTTCACATTCTGCACTAGAATATAATCAAGAACTCTCAAGTTGCCTTTTTACTTTTAGATTGTCTTATTTGTGATTAACATGAAATGAGATTATCTCTGTGATGAAACCAATAGTGCAATTTGATTTTCTGATCTAAATATCCAGTTTTGATATTAAATTATCTAATTAGTATCCTGTTATAAAACTCATATAATTAAAACTAATATTAGATCCCCTAAAATGTGTTAATTCATGTAGACAAGTGTTCAACAAGAAAAAATAAAACCGGTTAGCATAAATGAGAGCAAGTATAAAATTGCTCTCCATTTTTGTTTAGTTTTATAGAAAATTTCTATTCATCCAGAAAACAAAAATACTTGAGGAAAACCTATATGCCATAATGGCATTTATTTTGTTGCCAAATTCAAATTCATTTAATAAATATTCAAGATGTGACAGGTACTGTTGATTAACACTGGGGATGCCTCAGTAAGCAAAATAAAGATGGCTGCCCTCATGGAGTTTATCAAAGGGCCTGGAAAAAGATCATGTAAGACAGAAAAGACTACATACAGGGACTCTGGATTCTACTTGCATGAAATGGGAAGATACTGCAGAGTTTAGGGCAGAGAAGTAACATAATACTTATTTGAAGTATCATTCTGGCTGCTGTGTGGAAATAGACAAAAGGGGCATGAGCAAAACCAAATAAACTAAGTCATGGGCTAGTATCATAATCCAAACAAGAGATAAAGGTACTCAAACCAACATGATAGTAATAAAAATGGAGCAGAAAGTGGTCAGATTCTCACCTTAAACACATTAAAAGAGGAGGAACCAGAAACTACCAAGAAGCATGAAAAGACGAACAATCAAGGAAATACACGGCATAATTAAAGTAAAGCACCATTTCACATCTAAAAATTTTTAGAAATTTTAAAGTCTGACAATATCAAATGTTGGCAAAGATAAAAAAAAAAAAAAACACAGATTTTCACACAGCCTATAGGCGAGTAGACTATATAGTCTCTTTGGAGAACAATTTGGCATTTCTTAGTAAAATTTAGCATGTACATGCTTAATTATCTAATAATTCTATTCTAGGTATATAACCTGGAGAACACCTAAACCATGTATACTAGGAGACATGTACAAGAATGTTACGGAAATATTTCCTATAGCAAAAACAAATTTGTAAACAACACATGTCCATTAACAGGAGAATGGGTAAATAAAATACAATAAAATCATGCAGTGGAATACTATAAAACAGTGGAAATAAATTACAACTATATGCATCAACATGGATGAATCTCAAAACTACAATTCAAAATGACAATGTTAAATGAACAAAGTGCAAAAGAATACATATAGAAATTGGAATCCCTGTACACTGCTGGGATATAAAATAGTGCAGCTACGATGAAACTCCACTAGAGTTATTAAAAGATTAAATGAAATAATGAAAAAAGAACATTCAGTACTATGCCCAGGACACTATATACATTTCTGTAGGAGTGACATTACTTTTTAAAACTATCCTAGATTATTCTAACCCTCCTCTTGACCTACTTTCTCCTGGAAGATTTTGTCACTATCCTGAAAGAAAGATTAGAAAAATCCTTATCAGAAAGTAACTCTCAAAAATCCATTTGAATTTCTCCTTGTGTTTTGGTGTGCCTTATCACAAAGACCAAAAAAATAAAAAGTTAAAGGTCAACAAGACTTTTAAAAGTCAACCAAGAAGAAAGTTATTCAACAAGAAACCCTTCAAAATTACAAATATCATTAATGACAATCATTCTACTATTTTTAAGCAGATATATTCCAGAATGCTTTGTAAACGAATAATATAATAATACTATATATTCAACCTCAAGCAGAAATAAAGTTAACTATAATTCAAAAACTGAATTGTTCTTGCCTCCATGATCATTAGAACACCCAGATGGGTCTGACAAATAGTAATTATCACTTGGATTTTTCCTTCCCCTAACCATTCTCTTGGAGAAGGAAATGGCAACCCACTCCAGTGTTCTTGCCTGGAGAATCCCAGGGACGGGGAGCCTGGTGGGCTGCCGTCTATGGGGTCGCACAGAGTCGGACATGACTGAAGCGACCTAGCAGCAGCAGCAGCAGTAACCATTCTCTGTTTTATATATCCTAAGTCCCTTAGAATAGGCCCCAAATTTGGCCTCAATTCTCCCAAAAGAAAAGGTATCCAACAAAGAACCCAGAGGAATGAACTGTAGTAAAAAGAAATACTGGACCAACTAAGGCTGTAAGCTGGCAAGACAGAGCAAGGTGTGCTAGATTCCAGGTTTATGAAGGAGTAATTTGCATGTTCTAGAAACTCACAAAACCATAAGTCACAAATCTATAAAGCACAAGGGATTCCTGTACACGTTACCACTGAAATATTCCTCCACTCACCTTCCAAAATGTAGTTTAGGCTTATATTGCATTTCCAATCCAAAAGTACATTGTTAACACCTTAAGAAGCACATGGAAACCATTTCTCTGCTCTGTTCCTATATTAAAAATGTTTACTATAAGAGAAACAGATCTCTAAACCTAAACTTTACAACTTATTAAAACAGAAACTCTCAAACTTGATTTATCTACAAACATTCAGTTTTATTATGGAACTATAAGTCTCCACTCTTTCTCCATACTACCTGAAAACATTTCCTATTTCTTAAAGAACATTTATTCTCTCAATTTTTTGTTTCAAATTTCAACTGTAACATATTTGGAGTTCTAACAAGTACATACTTAATACACTTTGTTTTTAATAATTAAATTATTAAACTGTATCAGTAAACCTCTCCAGAATGAAATGTAAATAGTAGTCATATAATGAATGGTACTAACTACTCAATGATTTATTTTTTGTCCTATATCTGAAAGTTTCTCAAAACGATTTTGAAAAACAAGACAGGTACTCAAAAAGTGGTAGACAGAGTACTCTGTATTATTTAACAGACACAGTATTTTTATATTAACTGAATTATCTTAAGATTTCACCAGAAACAAACATTGCAGGGGGGGTGGGTGGGGGGGAGATACTTTAAAAAATAATCAACTTTCTGAACTTCCCTGGTGGTCCACTGATTAAGAACCTGCCTGCCAATGCAGGAAACACCAAGTTCAATCCCTGGTCAGGGAAGATTCTACATGCCCTGGCAGAATCAAGCCCATATGCCATTAACTACTGAGCCCACTCTCTAGAGCCAACAGCCGCAACCACTGAGCCTGTACAGTGTGACTACTGAAGCCCACATGCCGAGAGCCACGAGCCACAAGAGAAGTCAGTGCAGTGAGAAGTCAGAGCACCAAATGGAAGAGTAGCCCCCACGTGCCATAAGGAGAGAAAGCCGGCACGCAGCAACCAACACCCAGCAGAGTCAAAAATGTAATTAATTTAAAAATAATTTTTATGACAACATGAAAAAAAATAAAATAAAAAATAAAAATAAAAATAATTTTTAGTTTCAAGTTATATTTCTACTTTTGCATGTCAAAATTTTTAATATTTTTCTAAGATTATGAGTTTTAAATTGTAGAGAAGCATAAAAGGATTTTATACTTAAAAGTTAGATTGAACTTCTGCTAAAATCACATAGTACAAATAAAGTTAAACTTTTTACAACAACACAGTACACCATAGGTTAACAGAGGATAAGATTTTTATATTCAGTATTGATTTAACTAAACATAGAAGCCATCAGTAATGAAGTACTATGGTTATGCTTCAGTTTTCTAAAAATCATCTTAATGTAAAGAATGCTCTATTTTTTTTTTAATTTTTAAATATTTTCTGTCTGTTGTTTAGCTCTCCTGCTTTTTTTAGCATTGGACATAATATCACTCTGTTAAATTATATTCCAAACTCTGGCCACAACCTTCTGAACTACTAGCTCTCTATATCATTCCCTACACTGTCCCCCTGGATCTCATCCAGACTGCCAACCCTCTGATATTTCCTTTTTCCTCTAATTACATTTTACCCCTCCATACTACATTTCATAATCGGTCTAAACCCCAAGACCCACCATTTCAGCTATTATCATTTGGTAACCTATTTGCCTGCTTATTAACTGATATGTTCCCTGTCTTATCCAGAAAGAAGTTCACTGACTCTTCAAAATTCCATTTTTCACCTAACAATCAAAATTTCAAAAGTTAGGGCTTCACTGATAGCTCAGTTGGTAAAGAATCCACCTGCAATGCAGGAGACCCCCGTTTGATTCCAGGGTTGGGAAAACAACACTAGAAAAAGGATAGGCTACCCACTCCAGTACTCTTGGGCTTCCCTTGTGGCTCAGCTGGTAAAGAATTGGCCTGCAATGCGGGAGACCTGGGTTCTATCCCTGGGTTGGGAAGATTCCCTGGAGAAAGGAAAGGTTTCAGTATTCTGGCATGGAGAATTCCATGGACTGTATAGTCCATGGGGTCGCAAAGAGTCGGACATGACACAGCATGGGACTTTTTCAAAATTCCAAAAATTAGAATTATCTTAGACAACACCTTCTTAATCTCATAGGCAAAAGAATCACCAAATACTTTCAATTTATCTCCTAAATCTATCTCAAATCTTCCTTACTTTCAATTCAACTCTAATACCTTAGTGAATGTCTTCACACTCCTTAATTCAATATAAAACAAGAGGCTAAAAGTAGGAGTTCTAAAATCAAATAACTTAAAATTGTTTGCAATAAGCCTTATTTACTAGACTATTTGAAAGGTAGTAAGCAGTACAATGGAGAAGGCAATGGCACCCCACTCCAGTACTCCTGCCTGGAGAATCCCATGGACAGAGGAGCCCGGTCAGTCCATGGGATCGCTAAGAGTCGGACACGACTGAGCGACTTCACTTTCACTTTTCACTTTCATGCATTGGAGAAAGAAATGGCAACCCACTCCAGTATTCTTGCCTGGAGAATCCCAGGGACAGAGGAGCCTGTTGGGCTGCTGTCTATGGGGTCGCACAGAGTTGGACACGACTGAAGTGACTTAGCAGCAGCAGCAGCAAGCAGTACAAAGTCGGAAGACAATCAGCTTCCCTATCTGATAAACAGACAAGAGAAGATGCCCTAGCAATCTCAGTCACTGTTGTTGGTTAGTCGCTAAATCGTGTCCAACTCTTTTGCAATCCCATGGATTGTAGCCCGCCAGGCTCCTCTATCCATGGGATTTCCCAAGGAAGAATATTAGAATGGGTAGCCATTTCCTTCTCCAGAAGATCTTCCCAACCTAGGATTCAAACCTGCATCTCCTGCTTGGCAGGCAGATACTTTACCACTGAGCCATTACCGTAGACTTAAATATACAATCATAAGGAAAAAGGAAGAATGTACTGAACAAAAAAGAGAGTTTCAACAGTATTGTACAATTTATGTGTGTAAGTATATAAATTTTATGCTTATTTTCTTTCTGAACCTTACTGCAATAAATACAATGTACACATAAACTTTTCATTTGACATATAAACAATATTTTACATACATAGAGTAAGTAACAGATATATCATACCACTAACAGTTCTTTCATAACACTATTAAGAGAGAATAATTAAGACAGGTTTAACAGCATCAACAACTGAACATTAAAAGAGAGTACTGTGTATAGGTAGCAAAACCAATCATTTTCCATTCTGGGCAATGAGTCAAGAATCTCAAACTGTCACCAACACCTGCATTAAATGTAAACCCAGACAGTAAACAATTGTCATTGAAAGATAAATCCATGTGACTATATCTCCAGAGCTTAAGCAAAACTATTTTACATGAAGCAAAATAGCTTATTAAACGACCCTATCCAAAGCAGTTCTTTGTTTTGACAATAAGCAATTTAATCATTTTTCCATCACTGAGGCTCTAAAAGGTATGTTAAAATGTTATATTCTGCCAGGTGGATTAATATGGATGTATTAAACTATTCTTACACTAACACTGCTTCCTGGTCACTATAATTCTAAATTACAGATAATGATAGGTTTAGGAAATTATCCTGCTCAATTACCACTCACCATAAATTCTGAGTTTTCTTTGCTTGATAACTAAGTACCAAAGCAGATGATACAACACATTCATAAACTGGAATTCTACCAAGTGAAAGCTGAAATCAGACAGCATTAAGGTCTACACCTTACTAAATCACAGTGGAGGCAAGCAGACAGAATGCTTTACAGTCAAGGAAGATTAGACAAATCACGCAACCACTTTGTACCCTAGTTTACTCATCTATAAAATAAGAACACTGGCTAAACGCTCTTCAAGATCTCTTCCAACAGAGAGTCTATGATTCTAAAAAATTAACACGTATGCACATGCTGGAAAATAAAAAGCCATTCCTCTTTAATTAGTCATTTAAAATGATACAGGCTGTAGCTGTTGCATTTACTAAAAACTAAAATACTAACCAACAATGTAGCAATGACTATTTCACCCATAAGATAAATAATGGTTGTTCCCATTAGCACCAATGAGAACTGCTTATATTAACCCATTAGACTTTTTTAACTACAATTTACTTTTGTTTTTTAAGTGTTTAATTGAGCAAAAATTGATTCGAACAGAGCAGCACCAAACCGGCAATAGCTAGGAGCACTCCACCAACAGGCTCTCAAGAGAAACTTATATAGTGAAAGTAAGGAAGCAAAGTAAGGAAATTATTGATTGGTTATAGTTTAAAGCCTAGTTGGTGTTTGTGATGGGCTGTCCTTAGGTTTCGATTTCTTCACATTGAAAGCTTAAGTTCTGGTTTGCTTAGCAGGTCACCAAAGCATTACAGCTACTTCAGTCTAATGGCTTACTTGTTTACTGACTTTCTTTGTGGAAAAGGACGATCTGAATTTGCAAAGTTTCATTACTCAACAGCTTTAAATGAAAAATCTAGGTGGCCTTCCCTGGTGGTCCAGTGGCTAAGACTCTGTGCTTCAAATGCAAGGGGCCAGGGTTCAATTCCTGGTCAGAGAACTAGATCCCACATGCCTCAACTAACAGTTTAAGTTGCATGCTGCAGCTAAATATCCCACATGCTACAACTAAGTCCTGGCACAGTCAAATAAATAAATAATATTAAAAAAAAATCTATTTTCTCAGCCATTAAAATCAAGAAATTATATGACTTTTTTCTTTTACTTTAAAAAGTCTGTATATGAGAATAAGCTATCTCTATACAACAACTGATAAACTGAATTGCAAATTGGGCTAGAAGAAACATGTTTTGCATTCTTTTTTTTATTTTGCTTATGAACAATACCACAGTTCCATAAAAAAAATTCTAGCCAAGCGTGGTAGTCTTGATTTATTTTTTGGTGAAGTATACATAAAATTCAGAGAAAAACCACTTAAAGAATACCACAATGTAAAACTATTTCACCACAAAATGTCTTAAAATCCTTCCCAACATTCACTCTCTTGATAATCTATTTAAAATCAACTATGATCCATTATAAGGTAATGGAATAAAGAATCATAAATTTTCTCATGAAGATGAGAATTGCCCAGAAAGTTCACTAATTACATCAAGAATTCTTTAAGGTATCCCCCCTAAGAATTAAGCATGAAATTTCTAACAAACAGATTATGGTCTCCCAGTTGATACTGCTACAAATTTCAAATCACTGACTCAAACTAAAACAGCAATTTGCTATGTCATAAAAGAGCAGATGATATTTAAATAATAGGAAAAGGAGGGGGGAAATGAAGAAAAATAGAGTTAGAAATAGGGGTAATGAGTATCTGATTTGAAAAAACAGAACAACAAAATGTTGTAACATATAAAGTACCAGAATTAGAATTTACCAGCTCACAGATCTAGATAGTCTGGTTTTACAACTAGCCATATATTAGTTTATACATACTAAAAATGTGAACCCCAAAAAAAAGGTTAAATAACACATTTAAACTAAATTATTATTTACAAAACAAGAAATGAAAATCTATCCATAAAACCTTTAATTAGAGATATATTCAATACCCAAAGAAATATAATAGCCAGGGCAAAAAATATTATCATTCTGTAACTCTGAATATGCTTGGCACATAGTAGTAATCAATATTTGCTGAAGGAAGGCAGCATTAAAGGTTTTAAAAGAACAATATAACCTGAAAAATAAATGTGCCCCTAAAAGGAAATATAATCTAAATAAACAAAGTTCCATTGCCACTGTTTACTAAATGTTGTTGCTGTTGTTCAGTCGCTAAGTTGCATCCAACTCTTCGCAACCCTGTGGACTGCAGCACGCCAGGCTTCAGTGTCCTTCACTATCTCCCAGAGTTTGCTCAAACTTGTGTCCACTGAGTCGAGGATACCATCCAACCATCTCATCCTCTGTCGTTCCCTTCTCCTCCTGCCCTCAAACTTTCCCAGAGTCAGGTCTTCACCAAGGAGATGGCTCTTCGCATCAAGTGGCCAAAGTATTGGACCTTCAGCTTCAGTATCCAATGAATATCCAATGAATATTCAGGGTTGATTTCCTTTAGGATTGACTGGTTTGATCTCCTTGCTATCCCTTGGACTTTCAAAAGAATTTTCTTGAGCACAATTCGAAAGCGTCAGTTCTTTGGTGCTCAGCCTTCTTTATGGTCCAACTCTCACATCTGTACATGACTACTAAAAAACCACAGCTTTAACTATACAGACCTTTGCCGGCAAAGTGATGTCTCTACTTTTTAATATGCTTTCTAGGATTGTCTTTAGAAAGAAAAGAAAATAGCTTTTCTTCCAAGGAGCAAGCAAAGCCAGCCCAGGATGGCAAAGTAGAAGGACATACTCTCATCTTCTCCTGTGAGAACACCAAATTCGCAACTAGCTGTTGAACAACCATCAACAAGAGGATGCTGGAACCCAGCAAAAAAGATATCCCACATCCAAGGACAAAGCAGAAGCCACAGTGAGATGGTAGGAGGGACGCAATAACATTAAAATCAAATCACATACCTGCTGGGGGAGCGACCCACAAAGTGGAGAACAATAATACCAAAGAAGTTCTTACACTGCTGCCAAGATTCTAGGCCACACATCAGACTTCCCAACCTGGGGATGCAACAAAGGGACTAGGAATCCCCAGGGAATCTGACTTTGAAGGACAGTGGGATTTGATTACAGAACTTCCACAGACCTGGGTGAAACAGAGACTCTTGGAGGACACAAACAAAACCTTGTGCACGCCAGGACCCAGGGGAAAGGAGCAGTGAAATCACAGAGACTAAGCCAGACATGCCTATGAGTGTTTATTAAATACTATCATAAACTCTTCAGAGTTATGATATTATAAGCTCCTATCTTAGTGCTAGGGTTTCCCCGGTGGTTCAGACAGTAAAGAATCCACCTGTAATACAGGAGACCCAGGTTTGATCTCTGGGTCAGAAAGACCTCCTGGAGAAGGGAATGGTTACCCACTCCAGTATTCCTAGGTGGAAAATCCCATGAACAGAGGAGCCAGGCAGGCAACAGTCTATGGGGTCGCAAAAAGTCGGACACAACTGAGCGACTAAGCACATCTTAGCGCTAACAATGAAAAAGAAACAACTTGCAAATCTGGGGAAAAAAAAAAAATTCCAAACTAAAGTAGCAAGCACTTACTTTTCCTTCAGTTATTAATGGCTCCCAGGTAGATTACAGTTTTCACTCAGAAATCTGTTCAGAGTTCTGTGTGTGCTGTGCTTAGTCGCCCAGTTGTGTCTGACTCTTTGTGACCCCATGGACTCTATCCTACCAGGCTCTTCTGTCCAGGGGGATTCTCCAGGCAAGAATACTAGAGTGAGTTGCCATGTACCCCTCCAGGGGATCTTCCCAATCAAGGGATCGAACCCAGATCTCTCACAATGCAGGCAGATTCTTTACCATCTCAGCCACCAAGAAACCCAAGAATGCTGGAATGGATAGTCTATCCCTTCTCCCCGGGATCTTCCCAACCCAGGAATCGAACCAGGGTCTCCTGCATTGCAGGTGGATTCTTTACCAGCTGAGCTACTAGGGAAGCAGATGACTCTCAATGTTGCCTTAGTTAGGACCCAAAATGTATTTCAGTATTGTAATTTAAGGGCTAAGTAACTGTCAAACAATTATTAACTCTAGATAATTATGTGAACTTGATTATTTCTAGAATCTGGGACATGGATAACCTGCAACTTTCCCACCCTAATGTAACCCAGTTTATAGGCAAGAAAAAAACTGTAAGTCAATACTTTGTTTTCACATTCTAAATTAAATAAATCATATAATCCATGCCCAAAAAAGGGGGAAACAACATACCTTACATATATTTTTCAAAGATGTCACAGTTTATAAGCATCTAGAAAGGAAAAGTACAATAGCCAAAAGATTTGAGGAAATTCATTTCCTTGACCTCAAAATGCAAAAATCTCTGGTTTTCTTTGTGCTCTTTTGGAGAACTTAACTAAAGCTGCTGTTGAATGAGAGTACCCAGACTGCCATCATGAAAATCAATAACACACCTGGTAAGAACACAAAAGAAATGGCTCACCTGTGAGGAATCTATTATCCTTTTAAAAAAACACAAGTCTGGTACTAGAGGGCACAATATACTTTCTACTGGACAAGAGGAGAATGATTTTTCCTCATGCTGCTTTCCAGCTGTCCAAAGAGTAGATCTAATACTAATTGTAATATGACTCTTTTACAGAAATAAGATGTGGATAAAGTGCTTACAAACAATAGCTATTTCATACAATTGTATTTCTAAATGCTTTCAGACCTTTAGTACTCAGAAATTAAACATTTTTATACTATAACTTCAACTCCTGTATTTGTTTAAAACATAAATATTAATTAAAAAGTGCCTTATATCTGTATTCTTACAATCATACTGAAGACTCACTACCAAATACAAACATGAAATGCAATAGGTATAACTGTGATCACAATGGATTAAAACCAGTATGGCCTTTACAAAAGCTTCAGTGTTACAAAGGCGAATGGGCAAACAGGCACTTTTATATACTACTGCAGGTAATTAACTACTACACTTTATTTAAAATAGATTTTTTTAAGAGTCATGAAAATTTCATATTTTTAAATTTCCATCAAAAATTTTAGAGAAACATTCACACAAAATACATATTAAGTGCTAAAAAGATAAAGTAATTGAATTAGTTATCTGATACTGTGTAACAAAATACTCTCAAACTTAGCAGCTTAAAACAAAAACATTTATTACTCTCATACAGTTTGAGTGCCAGGAATCCAGTAGTAGCTTATTTGCCAAGGTGTTAGCTGGTCCAGTACTTTGGCCACCTCATATGAAGAGTTGACTCATTGGAAAAGACTCTGATGCTGGGAGGGATTGGAGGCAGGAGGAGAAGGGGATGACAGAGGATGAGATGGCTGGATGGCATCACCAACTGGATGGACGTGAATCTGAGTGAACTCTGGGAGTTGGTGATGGACAGGGAGGCCTGGCGTGCTGCGATTCATGGGGTCGCAAAGAGTCGGACACGACTGAGCGACTGAACTGAACTGAACTGAACTAGCTGGTCATCTGAAGACATGACTAGGAAGAATCCATATCCAAGATGGCTCACTCACATGGCAGTTGTCAGAAGGCCTCAGTCTCTCACTACATGGGCCTTTACATATGGCTGCTTACGACACAAACTATTATTCCCCAGAGCAAGTGGTCTGTGAGAAAGCCTCAGTTCTTTTATGAGCTAGCCTTAGAAGTGACAAACCATCACTTCCGCCATATTCTGTTGGTCACACAAGCAACTCTGGTACATGGGAAGAAATTACACAAGGGAGTGAATACCAAGAGTCAAGGATCATTGGGAACACTCTTTAATGTGGTCTATAACAGTGATAAACATACAGATATATGGTTGATATGGTGTTATATATGTACAAAAATTCTTTGACATTTCTCTCATCAAAAAGGTGAAGCTCGAGTTCCCCTCCTGCTGAATGTATGCTGCATTTAAGATTCCAACAAATAGGATGTGGCAGAAATGGAAGTGCCAGACTTCCAGAGCTACTTTATAAGACATTGAGGCATCTGCCTCTCTCTTGAATTATTCACTCTAGGTGGAAAAAGTTACATATTATGATGACATTAAAGAAACTCTTAGAAATGGTCCATGTAGCAAATAATTCACACCTCTAGCCAACAAACAGTGAAGAACTGACAACTCCTCACAAAACCCACAGGAGTGAGCTTAGAAGTAAATATTCCAGCCCCAGCGGAGCCTTCAGATAACTGTAGTTCATCCACAAAAGTCTGGAAGCTGATCCTTCACCTGTAGTCTGGAGATGACTGCAGCCCTGTGAGATACCTTGAACCAGAGCCTCCCAGTTAAGCCACAAATGAATTCCTTTCTCACAGAAACCACGAGATAATGTTTGCGTTTTTTAGGTAATAAATTTTGAAATACTTTGTTACAAAGAAATAGGTAACTAACACATAGCACAACTGGTTTTTTGAGGTCAGAGTAATTCTAATACTAAACCTAACACAGTCATTAAAAAAAAACAATTACATGGTATCCAAAGATCCTTAACAAAATATGAGCAAGCTGAATCTAACAGTATATGAAAATAATACATGACGTCATGTTAGGGTTAAGGCCAGCAAGTGGAAAGTATAAGTGTTAGTTGCTCAGTCAGGTCCCACTCTTCGCAACCCCATGTAGCCCGCCAGGGTCCTCTGTCCACGGAAGTCAGAAACACATATTGATTTAACACTCCAAGCTCAATCAATGTAATTCACCATATTACTAGAATAAAGGAGAAAAACCATATAATTATTTCGACAGATTAAGGAAAACTGTTGACAGTATTCAAATTAATTTATGGTATTAAAATGAAAGAAAAAAACTCTCAGCAAACTAGGAATAGTAAGGTACTTTCTCAAACTGTCAGACAGCATCATATTTAATGATGAAAGACTAAACTGCAAAGCAAGAATACCCATTTTTACCACTTCTATTCAGCATTATTGTAGAGCTTCCAGCATTGTATTAAGGCTAAATAAATGAATAAAATAAAGATTGGAATGAAAGAATTAAAACAGCCCTATTTAAAGATGATAAGATTGGGAATTCCCTAGGGGTCAGTCTTTAGGGACCTGTCCTTTCACTGCCCAGAGCACAGCTTCAATTCCTGGTTGGGGAACTAAGATCCCGTAAGCCATGTGATACAGCCAAAAATAAACAATTAAGTAAGTAAAATTTTTTAAAATACAGATAAGGGACTCCCCTGGTGGTCCAGTGGTTAAGAATCCGCCTTGCGGTGCAGGGAACACGGGTTTGATTCCTGGTGCAGGAAGATTCCACAGGCCGAAAGGCAACTAAGCCTGTGCGCCCCAACAACTGAGCTCATGTGCCACGGCTATGTGAAGTCTGCACGATCCAGGGTCTGCAAGCCACAACTACTGAGTCCACTTGCTGCAACTACGGAAGCCCAGGTGCCTACAGCCCAATGCTCCGCAGTGAGAGAAGCCACAGCAATGAGAAGCCCGCACACGCAACAAGGAGTAGTCCCCACTTGCCACAACTAGAGAAAGCCCATCACAGTAACACAGACTTAAGAACAACCTAATTAGAGGGTGGGAAGATTTGGGAGAATGGCATTGAAACATGTAAAATATCATGTATGAAACGAGATGCCAGTCCAGGTTCGATGCACGATACTGGATGCTTGGGGCTAGTGCACTGGGACGACCCAGAGGGATGGTATGGGGAGGGAGGTGGGAGGAGGGTTCAGGATGGGGAGCACATGTATACCTGTGATGGATTCATTTTGATATTTGGCAAAACTAATACAATTACGTAAAGTTTAAAAATAAAATAAAATTTAAAAAAATAAAAATTTTTTAAAAAAAGGAAAAAAAAAAAAAGAACAACCTAATTAATTGAAAATTTTTTAAATTTCAATGATATATGATTGCTTGCATAGAAAATCTCAGGGAATCTACAAACCTACTACTAGAATAAATGAATTTAGTAATATTGAAGGATGTAAATTTAATACACAAAGTCAATTGTATTCTTGTATACTAGAGGCAAACAATTGGAAAGTGAAAAAAAAATTTAAATACCAAGTATATAGTAGAACCAAAGAACACAAACTAGCTAGAAATATATATAATAAAAGCTGTCCACAACCTCTACACTGAAAACTACTAAACACTGCTGAACAAAATTAAAGACCTAAATAAAAAATATATCACTTTTAATTATTAGAATACTCAGTATTGTCAAAATGGCAATTCTCCCCAAATTTAAACAATCCTGATCAATACTCCAGCACACATTTTTAGAAGAGTTAACAAGCTAATTCTAAAAGTCATATAGAAATGCAGAGGACATAGAATAACCAAAGCAATTAAAAAAAAAAAAGTGGAGGACCACAAATCTATAGTAATTAAAATACTCTGTAATGGCAAAGATATCTACAAATCAATAGAAGAAAATAGAGGGTTCAGAAATGGACTTACATTTATTTAGTCAATTGATTTTTAACAAAAGTATGCTAAAGCAACCCAATGGAAAAATGAAAACCATTTCAAGAAATGGTGCGAGATCAACTAGAGAGCCTTGTGGGGGATAAAAAACACTCTTACCTCACACCATACACAAAAGGTAACTCAATATGGATCACAGACACAAATATAAAATCTAAAACCACGAAACTTAAAAAGTTAAATATATATTAAATATAAATATATGCCTACCACATAGCCCAACCATGCCATTCCTAAGTATTTATGTAAGAGAAACAAAAACGTGTTTATACCAAGACTACATGAAAGTTCATAGAAGCTCTTTTGTAATACTAACTATTGGAAACAAGTCGTGTCCATTAACTCATGAATGGAAAAACAAATTAGTATATCTACACTAATTTATGTATATAATTATATAATACATATAATAAAAAGGAATGAATCACTGACACACACAACACATGGATGAATCTCAAAATAATTGAGTAAAAGAAGTGAGGCAAAAAATTAAGAATACAGACTATGATTCTGGGTAAAATTAGAGCAAAAGTAAACTATACTGTGGTAAGAAAAAGCAGATCAGTTTTTGCCTGAGCATGGGAGTAGAGAAAAAAAAATGGATTACAAACGGTTCAAGAAAATTTGGGGAGTCAGAGAAATATTTGCTATCTTAATTGTAGTGATGCCTCCATGGGTCCATCAAAGTGAAAGTGAAGTCGCTCAGTCGTGTCCGACTCTTTGCGACCCCACGGACACCAGGCTCCTCCATCCATGGTATTTTCTAGGCAAGAGTACTGGAGTGTACTGGCACAAAGACAGAAATATTGATCAATGGAACAAAATAGAAAGCCCAGAGATAAATCCACACACATATGGACACCTTATCTTTGACAAAGGAGGCAAGAATATACAATGGATTAAAGACAATCTCTTTAACAAGTGGTGCTGGGAAAACTGGCCAACCACTTGTAAAAGAATGAAACTAGAACACTTTCTAACACCATACACAAAAATAAACTCAAAATGGATTAAAGATCTCAACGTAAGACCAGAAACTATAAAACTCCTAGAGGAGAAAATAGGCAAAACACTCTCCGACATACATCACAGCAGGATCCTCTATGACCCACCTCGCAGAATATTGGAAATAAAAGCAAAAATAAACAAATGGGACCTAATTAAACTTAAAAGCTTCTGCACAACAAAGGAAACTATTAGCAAGGTGAAAAGGCAGCCTTCAGAATGGGAGAAAATAATAACAAATGAAGCAACGGACAAACAACTAATCTCAAAAATATACAAGCAACTCCTCCAGCTCAACTCCAGAAAAATAAATGACCCAATCAAAAAATGGGCCAAAGAACTAAATAGACATTTCTCCAAAGAAGACATACAGATGGCTAACAAACACATGAAAAGATGCTCAACATCACTCATTATCAGAGAAATGCAAATCAAAACCACTATGAGGTACCACTTCACGCCAGTCAGAATGGCTGCGATCCAAAAGTCTACAAGCAATAAATGCTGGAGAGGGTGTGGAGAAAAGGGAACTCTCTTACACTGTTGGTGGGAATGCAAACTAGTACAGCCACTATGGAGAACAGTGTGGAGATTCCTTAAAAAACTGGAAATAGAACTGCCTTATGATCCAGCAATCCCACTGCTGGGCATACACACTGAGGAAACCAGAAGGGAAAGAGACATGTGTACCCCAATGTTCATCGCAGCACTGTTTATAATAGCCAGGACATGGAAGCAACCTAGATGCCCATCAGCAGATGAATGGATAAGAAAGCTATGGTACATATACACAATGGAGTATTACTCAGCCATTAAAAAGAATACATTTGAATCAGTTCTAATGAGATGGATAAAACTGGAACCTATTATACGGAGTGAAGTAAGCCAGAAAGAAAAACACCAATACAGTATACTAACGCATATATACGGAATTTAGAAAGATGGTAACAATAACCCTGTGTACGAGACAGCAAAAGAGACACCGATGTATAGATCAGTCTTATGGACCCTGTGGGAGAGGGAGAGGGTGGGGAGATTTGGGAGAATAGCATTGAAACATGTATAATATCATGTATGAAACGAGTCGCCAGTCCAGGTTCGATGCACGGTACTGGATGCTTGGGGCTGGTGCACTGGGACGACCCAGAGGGAGGGTAGGGGAGGGAGGAGGGAGGAGGGTTCAGGATGGGCAACACAGGTATACCTGTGGCAGATTCATTTCGATACTTGGGAAAACTAATACAATATTGTAAAGTTTAAAAATAAAATAAAATTTAAAAAAAAAAAAAGAGTACTGGAGTGGGTTGCCTTTTCCTTCTTCAGGAAGTTCCCAACCCAGGGATCGAACCCAGGTCTCCTGTATTGTAGACAGACACTTTACCATCTGAGCCACCAGGGAAGTCTCCATAAATATACCCAAACTGATTAAATTACACAATTTATGTGCAGTTTAATGAATGCCAATTCTACCTTGAGAAAGCTGAAAAAAACAAAACAGAAAGAAACAATATTGGTACTATCTACCAGAATTTTGAGCATTCTTTGGCATTGTCTTTCTTTGGGATTGGAATGAAAACCGAACTTTTCAAGTCCTATGGCCACTGCTGAGTTTTCCAAATTTGCTGGCATATTGAGTGCAGCACTATCATAGCATCATCTTTCAGGATTTCAAGTAGCTGAACTGGAATTCCATCACCTGCACTAGCTTTGTTCATAGTTATGTTTTCTAAGGCCAACTTCACTTCACATTCCAGGATGTCTGGCTCTAGGTGAGTGATCACACCATCGTGATTATCTGGGTCGTGAAGATCTTTTTTGTACAGTTCTTCTGTGTATTCTTGCCATCTCTTCTTAATATCTTCTGTTTCTGTTATGTCCATACCATTTCTGTCCTTTATCGAGCTCATCTTTGCATGAAATGTTCCCTGGTATCTCTGATTTTCTTGAAGAGATCTCTAGTCTGTTCCCATTCTCTCGTTTTCCTGTATTTCTTTGCACTGATCGCTGAAGAAGGCTTTCTTATTTCTTCTTGCTATTCTTTGGAACTCTGCATTCAGATGCTTATATCTTTCCTTTTCCCCTTTGCTTTTCGCTTCTCTTCTTTTCACAGCTATTTGTAAGGCCTCCTCAGACAGCCACTTTGCTTTTTTGCATTTCTTTTCCATGGGGATGGTCTTGATCCCTGTCTCCTGTACAATACCACGAACCTCTGTCCATAGTTCAGGCACTCTATCCATCAGATCTAGGCCCTTAAATCTATTTCTCACTTCCACTGTATAATCATAAGGGATTTGATTTAGGTCATACCTGAATGGTCTAGTGGTTTTCCCTACTTTCTTCAATTTAAGTCTGAATTTGGCAATAAGGAGTTCATGGTCTGAGCCACAGTCAGCTCCCTGTCTTGTTTTTGCTGACTGTATAGAGCTTCTCCATCTTTGGCTGCAAAGAATATAATCAATCTGATTTCGGTGTTGACCATCTGGTGATGTCCATGCTTTTAGAAAAGGCAGAGGAACCAGAGATCAAATTGCCAACATCTGCTGGATCGTGGAAAAAGCAAGAGAGTTCCAGAAAAACATCTATTTCTGCATTATTGACTATGTCAAAGCCTTTGACTGTGTGGATCACAATACACTGTGGAAAATTCTGAAAGAGATGGGAATACCAGACCACCTGACCTGCCTCCTGAGAAACCTGTATGCAGGTCAGGAAGCAACAGGTAGAACTGGACATGGAACAACAGACTGGTTCCAAATAGGAAAAGGAGTATGTCAAGGCTGTATATTGTCACCCTGCTTATTTAACTTATATGCAGAGTACATCATGAGAAACACTGGGCTGGAAGAAGCACAAGCTGGAATCAAGATTGCCGGGAGAAACATCAATAACCTCAGATATGCAGATGACACCACCCTTATGGCAGAAAGTGAAGAGGAACTCAAAAGCCTCTTGATGAAAGTGAAAGAGGAGAGTGAAAAAGTTGGCTTAAAGCTCAACATTCAGAAAACGAAGACCATGGCATCTGGTCCCATCACTTCATGGGAAATAGATGGGGAAACAGTGGAAACAGAGTCAGACTTTATTTTTGGGGGGTCCAAAATCACTGCAGATGGTGACTGAAGCCATGAAATTATACGACACTTACTCCTTAGAAGGAAAGTTATGTCCAACCTAGATAGCATATTCAAAAGCAGAGACATTACTTTGCCAACAAAGGTCCATCTAGGCAAGTCTATGGTTTTTCCTGTGGTCATGTATGGATGTGAGAGTTGGACTGTGAAGAAGGCTGAGCGCCGAAGAATTGATGCTTTTGAACTGTGGTGTTGGAGAAGACTCTTGAGAGTCCCTTGGACTGCAAGGAGATCCAACCAGTCCATTCTAAAGGAGATCAGTCCTGGGTGTTCTTTGGAAGGAATGATGCTAAAGCTGAAACTCCAGTACTTTGGCCACCTCACGTGAAGAGTTGACTCATTGGAAAAGACTCTGATGCTGGGAGGGATTGGGGGCAGGAGGAGAAGGGGACGACAGAGGATGAGATGGCTGGATGGCATCACTGACTCGATGGACGTGAGTCTGAGTGAACTCCGGGAGTTGGTGATGGACAGGGAGGCCTGGCGTGCTGCAATTCATGGGGTTGCAAAGAGTCGGACACGACTGAGCGACTGAACTGAACTGAACTGAACTTGTCGTCTTACTCTATGCAACAAAAACAAACCATTTCTCTATGGGATTGTGATGTGTGACAAAAAGTGGATTTTTTTATGACAACCAGCAATGACCAGTTCAGTGGTTGGACCAAGAAGAAGCTCCAAAACACTTCCGAAAGCCAAACTTGAACCAAAAGAAGGTCATGGTCACTGTTTGGTAGTCGGCTGCCATTCTGATCCACTATAACTTTCTGAGTCCCTGTGAAACCATTACATCTTAGAAGTATGCTCAGCAAATTGATGAGATATACCAGAAACTACGCTTGTAGCTGGCATTGGTCAACAGAAAAGGCCTGATTCTTCTCCATGACAACATCCAACTACATGTTGCATAACACTTCAAAAGCTGAACAAATCGGCCTACAAAGTTTTGCCTCATCTGCTGTATTCATCTGACCTTTTGCCAACTGACTACCACTTCCTCAAGCAACTTGATAACTTTTTGCAGGGAGAATACTTCCACAACCAGCAGGAAGCAGAAAATGCTTTCCAACAGTTCCTTGAATCTTAAAGCACAGATTTTTATGCTACAGAAATAAACAAACTTATTTCTTGTTGGCAAAAATGTGTTGACTGTAATGGTTCCTGTTTTGATTAATAAAGATGAGTTTGAGCGTAGTTACAATGATTTAAAATTCATGATGCAAAACCATGGTTACTTTTGTACCAATCTAATAATACTACCCACTTTCAAGTTTGTTGTGCAGATTAAATGTAATTTGTACAAAGTGCTTGGCATATTTGCTTAGCATATAGCAGCTTATATTTATCGGGCACTTACTATTAGGAGTGGTGGTGTCAGTCTTAACTATTATGTGGTGTTTCTTTGTGGAAAAGTATAAAATACTCGAAAAATAGAAAATTTTAAGTGTGCTAAGGGTACTTGTTAAATAGATGTAATCACAGCTAGTTTCTATGCATATATATTTCTTATTTTAAAAATTAAACACAAATGGATTGTTCTGTATAAATTTCTCTGCAGCTTCATTCATTCATCAGTATATCTTGGATAGCTTAAGTTTGAACATATAGATATGTCATTCCTTTTTATGGTTTCAGAATATTCTATTTTTTGAAGTATATTAATTTATTTAATGTCATATATTCTGGTTGTTTCCAGATGTTTAAAATTATAATTTTTCAGTACATGTTCTTATCTTTGTGTATATATGAGCATATCTATACAATAAATTTCTCACAGTAGCGTGTGCATTTAAAATTTTGGTTCAGTTCAGTTCAGTCGCTCAGTCGTGTCCGACTCTTTGCGACCCCATGAATTGCAGCACGCCAGGCCTCCCTGTCCATCACCAACTCCCGGAGTTCACTCAGACTCACGTCCATCGAGTCAGTGATGCCATCCAGCCATCTCATCCTCTGTCGTCCCCTTCTCCTCCTGCCCCCAATCCCTCCCAGCATCAGAGTCTTTTCCAATGAGTCAACTCTTCACATGAGGTGGCCAAAGTACTGGAGTTTCAGCTTTAGCATCATTCCTTCCAAAGAAATCCCAGGGCTGATCTCCTTTAGAATGGACTGGTTGGATCTCCTTGCAGTCCAAGGGACTCTCAAGAGTCTTCTCCAACACCACAGTTCAAAAGCATCAATTCTTCGGCGCTCAGCCTTCTTCACAGTCCAACTCTCACAATCATACATGACCACAGGAAAAACCATAGCCTTGACTAGACGGACCTTTGTTGGCAAAGTAATGTCTCTGCTTTTGATGACACTTCAAAACAATTATTTTTGGTCAGCTCATCAGGCACTCGCTTTTCAAGCTTTTTCACTTTTCCAATTTGCTTCAAATGCCAATAGAATGACTGATGTTGAGTTCTTTGGCAATTTCTCCTGTAGTTTTAAGAGGATTAGCTTCGATGATGGCTCTAGTTGGTCACTGTCAACTTCCGATGGCTGGCCACTACACTCCTTATCTTCAAGGTTCTCCTCTCCTTTACAAAACCTCTCGAACCACCATTGCACTGTACGTTCATCAGCAGTTCCTGGGCCAAATAAACTGCTGATGTTGAGAGTTGTTTCTGCTGTTTTATTACCCATTTTGGCAAATAAGAAAACTGCTCAAATTTGCTTTTTGTCTAACATCATTTCCACAGTTTAAAATATATAAACAGCAAGTAATGAGTCATTATCAAAAAAAAGAAAAAGCAAAAAATGTGCACTAAAATGATGTATAACATCATTTATTTGCAAATTTCAACAATGCAAAAACTGCGATTACTTTTGCACCAACCTAATAATTTTAACACCGTTTTAGAGATTTACAAATCTGAAAGTCAAAAACGACTTTGCTGAAGGTCACACAACTAGTAAGTGGGAACATGTGGATTTAACTCAAGTTTCTTTGATTCCAAAGTTGATACTTTTAACCACTGTACCAAAATGACCCTCTGTAAGCATAATATGGAAACTAAACACCCATAAATGAATACAGCAACTGGGAACATAGTGTTAATAAACAGAATACAATCAAAAAGCACAGGTTTAACTTCTGGTTCTATTTTTTGGTAGGAAAATAAACCATTCATATTTGCATATGTATATAATTGTCCTCTGTGAGGTATTTTATTAATCAATCCACTCTGGCAGTATGTTTTCATCTCTAATTTTCTTACATTCTAACATCTACATATAATATCGTATTGTTCTTGTTCAGTCGCTAACTTGTGTCCAGCTCTTTTGCAATTCCATAGACTGTAGCTCGCCAGGTTCCTGGTTACATGGGATTTTCCAGACAAGAACACTAGAGTGGGTTGCCATTTCCTTCTCCAGGGAGTCCCCCTTATCCAGCGATCAAACCCACGTCTTATGCATAGGCAGGGAGATTGTTTACTGCTGAGCCACCAAGGAAGCTCACTACATATAATATATAAATATACAAATGTTTCAATAAATACAGGTTAGTTTCTATTTTAATTCTAAATAATATAAACCCAAGATTCATAAAGAGGAGTCAAAAATAATATATTTCCCAAGGGGGAATTACACACACTAAACTTACACTAGACATGGCAATTTATTATTGTTGACACCATTCCTACTGTAATTTGTACGTTTTTGCATTTAGTTGTAGCACATTACATAGATTGCTTTTTGCAATTAACCTTCAAAAGGAATTAAATATTAATGACATTTTGCCAGTTGCAATTATGAGAAATTTTACATCCACAGTCTGAATAATACAGAAATAATTATTACAACATATCACATTTTATATCTTAGAAATATTTAAACTACCTTAAGAGTAAGAATTTTTATCTTCAAAATTCTGCTTATCAATCTCAACTATCTAAAGAAACTATCTCTGTTATCAATTGCCAGAGCAAATATGGGTAAGAAATTTCTATCTAACACTACTTTATTAAATGCTAAGGTATCAATTACATATTCATTTGGCACTATTAGCATTTTTTGAAAATAAAGTAAATGTAGCTTAGCAAATTACTGTTTCATAAAAACTGCACATGATAAATTGAGTTCTATGTTCATTTGTGTACATGGATACACATGATCAGAAGGTAAGTATTAAAATAAATGCCCTATAAAATTATTATGTACACTTTTTTGTCAAAAATGTTTTTAATACTATCTTTTCAATAAGCTGACAAAATATACACCTTAAAATACAAGTATTTTAAAAAACTAAAAGTAAATGCAAATATCAAAAGTGATATTCATAATGCCAAAGAATACAGGAATAGTTCTCTTTCAAACAGCTCTCACATACGCTTCAACAGATCTCAAAAATATGACATCTGCCACGTCATTCTTCTACAATCTTTTGGACGTTTTTTACATTTAAAACGTTTTTTTTTAACTTTTTTTTAAACGCTTTTAAACTATTCTTTTCCTCCATATTTTCTACTCCAACTCCAGAGATCAATAGCAAGACAGAAGATCAAATAAAAGAATATATTTTGGTAACATTATCTGAACCCAGTAAATGTTAGTTACAACCAGAAAATAAACATTATACAATTATTTATGAAGAAATTATACTTAACACTGATAGATTTCAAGACTTTTCTATTTTAATGTAAAGAATTTTTTGTAAGTAAATCAGAATTACTGTTAGATGTAGTCTGCTTCAGTTACCTGAAATCAGAATAGCAGGCTCATTAAATATATATAAATCAATGATGCACAGGCACTGCATCATATTGATGGAGCCCTCATTAATTTTCAATGATACTATCATATTTGTGTTCTAAAAAAAAAAATTGAGTGAAGTCTGCAATCATTTTTCTTCATCTCAGAATTCCAGTTTTTACATATTCTAACTTAATAAATGAGAAGAAACCTAATATGCCAAAACATTTCTAATAAAGTCCATTAAATTTTATATTTTCTTCCTTTTGTAGAGAATAAACTATTTATGCATGTATATACATATTTTATATATAATGTCAAAGTGAAATATGTAAAATAAAAATACTATAAAATAAATTATCATTATAGGTAGTTGATACAGTCTTTCTAGACATTTGCATATAACACAAAATAAAGTTTAAATTAAGGATTTTTCAGAGATATTGTGAGATGTTTTGCTCTCCACAACAACTAAATGATAACAGAAAAAAAGCAAATAAAATTTGCTTTTCATTAAAAAAATAAAAAGTTATCCCCTAAATCATTTCCTGGCACAAATAATATATTTAGGCGTTCTAATTTGCATATGATTATACCTCAAAAACCAAATACTATGATATTGTTCATATATATTATCAAAGCGAAAGATAAAGTAAATTAAAAACTGGCAGAAAAATTATTATTGAATGCTTAAAGGTTTATTTCAGGCTAGCATCCTGGAAACTAAATATAAAAAGAAAATTGTTCTAAGCATATCAAATTGATTTCTGATTACACTGTAGTATTTTCATGTTTCACATAAACTGGATTTGAGTTAAATCTAGTTGCATTACATTAATAACAATTTTACTCAGCAAATGTGATCAAAATTTAACTGAAATTTATACAGAAATGAGAAAATGAAGCTGGCCAGGTAAGCTTCCCCAATGGTTCAGCAAGTAATGAATCCACTTGCAATGCAGGAGACACAGAAGACAAGGATTCAATCCCTGGGCCAGGGAAGATCCCCTGGAGGAGGAAATGGCAACCCCCTCCTGTATTCTTGCCAGGAAAATTCCGTGGATAGAGAGTCACAAACCGTAGGATATGACTAAGCACACGGCATGCAGGTAAGTAATGCAACCATATAACCTTCTTAGGCTTTGTTGAAAAATGGAGGACAGGTATAGAATACATAGGGAACAGACCTATGGACACAGGGGGAGGGGAGGAGAGAGAGGATGAGGCATATGGAGAGAGTAACATGAAAATTCACAATCAGTTCAGTTCAGTCGCTCAATCGTGTCCGACTCTTTGCGACCCCACGAATCGCCGACCTGTCCATCACCAACTCCCGAGTTCACTCAAACTCACGTCCATCAAGTCAGTGACGCCATCCAGCCATCTCATCCTCTGTCGTCCCCTTCTCCTCCTGCCCCCAATCCCTCCCAGCATCAGAGTCTATTCCAATGAGTCAGCTCTTCGCATGAGGTGGCCAAAGTACTGGAATTTCAGCTTCAGCATCATTCCCTCCAAAGAAATCCCAGGGCTGATCTCTTTCAGAATGGACTAGTTGGATCTTCTTGCAGTCCAAGGGACTCGCAAGAGTCTTCTCCAACACCACAGTTCAAAAGCATCAATTCTTCAGCACTCAGCCTTCTTCACAGTCCAACTATCACATCCATACATGACCACAGGAAAAACCACAGCCTTGACTAGACGAACCTTTGTTGGCAAAGTAATGTCTCTGCTTTTCAATATGCTATCTACGTTGATCATAACTTTCCTTCCAAGGAGTAAGCATCTTTTAATTTCATGGCTGCAGTCACCATCTGCAGTGATTTTGGAGCCCCCAAATATGAAGTCTGACACTGTTTCTACTGTTTCCCCATCTATTTCCCATGAAGTGGTGGGACCAGATGCCATGGTCTTCGTTTTCTGAATGTTGAGCTTTAAGCCAACTTTTTCACTCTCCTCTTTCACTTTCATCAAGAGGCCTTTTAGTTCCTCTTCACTTTCTGCCATAAGGGTGGTGTCATCTGCATATCTGAGGTTATTGATGTTTCTCCCGGCAATCTTGATTCCAGCTTGTGCTTCTTCCAGCCCAGCGTTTCTCATGATGTACTCTGCATAGGAGTTAAATAAGCAGGGTGACAATATACAGCCTTGACGTACTCCTTTTCCTATTTGGAACCAGTCTATTGTTCCATGTCCAGTTCTACCTGTTGCTTCCTGACCTGCATACAGATTTCTCAAGAGGCAGGTCAGGTGGTCTGGTATTCCCATCTCTTTCAGAATTTTCCACAGTTTATTGTGATCCACACAGTCAAAGGCTTTGGCATAGTCAATAATGCAGAAACAGATGTTTTTCTGGAACTCTCTTGCTTTTTTCATGATCCAGCAGATGTTGGCAACTTGATCTCTGGTTCCTCTGCCTTTTCTAAAACCAGCTTGAACATCAGGAAGTTCACGGTTCACCTATTGCTGAAGCCTGGCTTGGAGAATTTTGAGCATTAAATTACTAGCATGTGAGATGAGTGCAATTGTGCGGTAGTTTGAGCATTCTTTGGCATTGCCTTTCTTTGGGATTGGAATGAAAACTGACCTTTTCCAGTCCTGTGGCCACTGCTGAGTTTTCCAAATTTGCTGGCATATTGAGTGCAGCACTTTCACAGCATCATCTTTCAGGATTTGAAATAGCTCCACTGGAATTCCATCACCTCCACTAGCTTTGTTCATAGTGAAGCTTCCTAAGGCCCACTTGACTTCACACAGCTCTAGGTCAGTGCATGATTAGTCGTGAAGTAGGATTATATCTTTGCAGCCTCTAGTCTTTCCCAACCTCTTTCTTGTGCTATTGGAACTTGCCAGATGTGATAGTCAAGAATCTGCTCTGTGACTCTTAGGGACTCCATGACAATCATGCATCAACTTTTGGGATTCTCAAGAGCTCTCCACTGGAAGTGAAGAGATCCACTCAGTCACATGTTACCTCTGGAAAAAACATTGATTGAGCTCGAGAACTTTCTTGATGGCTTAACTTTGTGATACCAGCTTGTTCAGGCAGAACTATCGTTGGTAAACTCCTTGCCATTTAATGGACTGGGTATTTTGGATGCCCCCTAGAAGTAGATGGCAATGTGGGTAGATTGGTGGGGTTTCATGGGATTGCTTTGCAGCCAAATCTTATCTTGTTGCTGTTGATTGCATCACAACAAGGCAGTTACCTCTTGCATCTTGGGCCATTGGTAGGTCATCTGATGGGACATGTAGAGCCTCTTGAATGACATTGCTCCATCAGATCAGTCTCAGTCGTGTTCTTTCATGAATGCAACTCTGTCCATCACCAACTCCCGGAGTTCACTGAGACTCACGTCCATCGAGTCAGTGATGCCATCCAGCCATCTCATCCTCTGTCATCCCCTTCTCCTCCTCCCCCAATCCCTCCCAGCATCAGAGTTTTTTCCAATGAGTCAGCTCTTCCCATGAGGTGGCCAAAGTACTGGAGTTTCAAATCCCAGGGCTGATCTCCTTCAGAATGGACTGGTTGGATCTTCTTGCAGTCCAAGGGACCAGCCTTGACTAGACGAACCTTTGTTGGCAAAGTAATGTCTCTGCTTTTCAATATGCTATCTACGTTGATCATAACTTTCCTTCCAAGGAGTAAGCATCTTTTAATTTCATGGCTGCAGTCACCATCTGCAGTGATTTTGGAGCCCCCAAATATGAAGTCTGACACTGTTTCTACTGTTTCCCCATCTATTTCCCATGAAGTGGTGGGACCAGATGCCATGGTCTTCGTTTTCTGAATGTTGAGCTTTAAGCCAACTTTTTCACTCTCCTCTTTCACTTTCATCAAGAGGCCTTTTAGTTCCTCTTCACTTTCTGCCATAAGGGTGGTGTCATCTGCATATCTGAGGTTATTGATGTTTCTCCCGGCAATCTTGATTCCAGCTTGTGCTTCTTCCAGCCCAGCGTTTCTCATGATGTACTCTGCATAGGAGTTAAATAAGCAGGGTGACAATATACAGCCTTGACGTACTCCTTTTCCTATTTGGAACCAGTCTATTGTTCCATGTCCAGTTCTACCTGTTGCTTCCTGACCTGCATACAGATTTCTCAAGAGGCAGGTCAGGTGGTCTGGTATTCCCATCTCTTTCAGAATTTTCCACAGTTTATTGTGATCCACACAGTCAAAGGCTTTGGCATAGTCAATAATGCAGAAACAGATGTTTTTCTGGAACTCTCTTGCTTTTTTCATGATCCAGCAGATGTTGGCAACTTGATCTCTGGTTCCTCTGCCTTTTCTAAAACCAGCTTGAACATCAGGAAGTTCACGGTTCACCTATTGCTGAAGCCTGGCTTGGAGAATTTTGAGCATTAAATTACTAGCATGTGAGATGAGTGCAATTGTGCGGTAGTTTGAGCATTCTTTGGCATTGCCTTTCTTTGGGATTGGAATGAAAACTGACCTTTTCCAGTCCTGTGGCCACTGCTGAGTTTTCCAAATTTGCTGGCATATTGAGTGCAGCACTTTCACAGCATCATCTTTCAGGATTTGAAATAGCTCCACTGGAATTCCATCACCTCCACTAGCTTTGTTCATAGTGAAGCTTCCTAAGGCCCACTTGACTTCACACTCCAGGATGTCTGGCTCTAGGTCAGTGATCACCCCATCGTGATTATCTGGGTCGTGAAGATCTTTTTGTACAGTTCTTCTGTGTATTCTTGCCACCTCTTCTTGATATCTTCTGCTTCTCTTAGGTCCATACCATTTCTGTCCTTTATCGAGCCCATCTTTGCATGAAATGTCCCCTTGGTATCTCTAATTTTCTTGAAGAGATCTCTAGTCTTTCCCATTCTGTTGTCTTCCTCTATTTCTTTGCATTGATTGCTGAGGAAGGCTTTCTTGTCTCTTCTTGCTATTCTTTGGAACTCTGCATTCAGATGCTTATATCTTTCCTTAAATTCACAATACCATACGGCAAACAGATAGTCAATGGGAATCTGCTCTGTGACTCAGGGAACTCAAATAGGGACTCCATGACAATCTATGAGAGTGGGATGCAGAGGGGGATGGGAGGGGATGCAGGAGGGAGGGGACATGGGTGCACTTTTGGCTGATTCTTGTTGATATATAACAGAAAACCACAAAATTTTGTAAAGCAATATCCTTTGATTAAAAAAAATTAAGTGGCAAAAAAAAAAGTGGAGGACAGGTGTAGAATAGAACTAAAAAGATGACTGCTAATCTCCTTCAAATTTACATTCATGAAGTCTGCCATTTTCCTATCAATACTTCGGACAAAACAAACAGCACTCTGTATCATGTACTTCTGAACAAGCTTCCACCCCCAACCTGACAGCCAAAACAGACATCACATGTCACCTTCCTAAAGGGGCTAATATTTAGATCTTTCCTCTTCAGAGACTGTTCCACAAAAACATTTATGCATTTGTAGTAGCAGTGTTAGTCAGTCATGCCCAATTCTTTGTGACCCCACCACTACTGTAGCCAGCCAAGTTCCTGTGTCCATGGGATTCTCCAGGCAAGAATACTGGAGTGAGTTGCCATTCCCAGAAATCAAACCGGGCTCTGCTGCATTGCAGGCAGATTCTTCACCATCTGAGCTACAAGGAAGCCCCCTTGGAGCCACCTAAATGGCTTGATCGCTTGATGCTAATATTGCAAAAACTCCTAACTTTAGGATACACCCACTAAAACTTTTTGCTTCTCCAAAGGCCCTTTTCCTACATCAGGAGAATGGTTACAACAAGAGTTCAGGATTTCAGATTTCTGTTACTTTAATAGTACTTTTCTTAAAAAAAAAAAAAAAAAAGCTTGTTTAAGAAGTAACATAAAGTCCACTTTCACATCTTAATTTCAAAGAATATTTTTATAATTCTAAACTCCCTTTTTGCTCCTTAGAAAGAAGAAGAAAAAAAAACCTAATTTCCATTTAATGACTCAAAAGAAGACCTAAAATACTATAAAATTAATGGCGGCAGTAACCATGTCTCTCACACTCACTGTTGTATTCTCAGCACTGTGTTTTCCAAAACTGCTTGAGCACAAGACTAACCTAGATAGCCAGTATAAAACACTAAGTTCCTCCACCAAAGATCTATGGTAAGGCCCAGAAATTGGTGTTTTAAATAGGTACCCAAGATGATTCCTAGGATGACGTAAGTTTAGGAATCAGTGGTCTAGAAAATGTATTGAGTATATGAGAAAGAATGTAAATTTATATTTATTAGTAAACCAATAACTAATAAACTACAATTAAGTATTCCTTTTTACCTTTGAAAACAAGCTTAACAGATTTAAAACATGAAGAAAACCAAAATATCTAGGTTAAACTTTCATTCAATTGTTCTCATTCTATTTACTATCTCAGGGACTAGTTGCTAACTAAACAAGTAAACTGCCAAAAAGAGTCTAAAAACTTAACCTAAAAACTGTTATTTTTCTGCATTTAGAATACTGAAAGTAACTCTTTACGGTTGATTAGAGTAAATACTCTTAAATTTACCTAACTTCTTAAACTTATTTGAACTGTGCTCATCCAATGTTCACAGTAATTCTATGAGGTATATGCTACTGGTAAACCCACTATACAGATGAGAAAACAAAGGCTTAAAGAAAATAGTTTTCCCTGAATCACTTGGCTAAGAATAAGTGGCAAATCTAGAATTCAAACTCAGGCAAACTATCATTATATATTTGTTAGATGTAATATTTCATGCCCACAGTAGAAACAAAGGCAATGAGAAAATATATTAATTCTTTCTCTGTTTATATTTGTATCCCTAATGACCAACTGCTAATGTATCAGGTTCTTGCAGAATAAAATAATGTGTTTTTAACAAGTAACTCTGAACATCTAATAAACAGCTTCTTCTTACCTGCTTGCATCTTGTAACACAAATTGGACAATATAACTTCAAAGGAAAACTGGATATATAAAAGAAAGACCTCCTAAAGGAGAAAGGTGAAAAGAAAGTTCACCTGTAGGTCAAACCTCACACAAGGTTTCCTCCAAGACAGAAAATATATGTGTATATATATATGGATGTATATATACACCTATGGGATTGGGTGTATACATACATCCATACATATACATAGTAAACTACTCAGCAGATAAAATGATTCTTAAAAAAAAGATTCCCAGTATAAATGAAAAGAATTAGAGAAGAGACTTATCCCATAGGGCTATGTTTTTCACATTCAAAAAGAAACAGTACAAATAACATAATTACTAAACATTTAGTAACCATGGTTTTAAAGAATATCAGATCAGATCAGATCAGTTGCTCAGTCGTGTCCGACTCTTTGCGACCCCATGAATCGCAGCATGCCAGGCCTCCCTGTCCATCACCAACTCCCGGAGTTCACTGAGACTCACGTCCATCGAGTCAGTGATGCCATCCAGCCATCTCATCCTCTGTCATCCCCTTCTCCTCCTGCCCCCAATCCCTCCCAGCATCAGAGTTTTTTCCAATGAGTCAGCTCTTCCCATGAGGTGGCCAAAGTACTGGAGTTTCAAATCCCAGGGCTGATCTCCTTCAGAATGGACTGGTTGGATCTCCTTGCAGTCCAAGGGACTCGCAAGAGTCTTCTCCAACACCACACTTCAAAAGCATCAATTCTTTGGCACTCAGCCTTCTTCACAGTCCAACTCTCACATCCATACATGACCACAGGAAAAACCATAGCCTTGACTAGACGGACCTTTGTTGGCAAAGTAATGTCTATGCTTTTGAATATGCTATCTAGGTTGGTCATAACTTTCCTTCCAAGGAGTAAGGGTTTTTTAATTTCACGGCTGCAGTCACCATCTGTAGTGATTTTGGAGCCCAGAAAAATAAAGTCTGACACTGTTTCCACTGTTTCCCCATCAATTTCCCATGAAGTGATGGGACCGGATGCCATGATCTTCGTTTTCTGAATGTTGAGCTTTAAGCCAACTTTTTCACTCTCCTGTTTCACTTTCATCAAGAGGCTTTTTAGTTCCTCTTCACTTTCTGCCATAACATTAAGTTACACTTAATAAAAAAAGGAACTGAAATGCAAACATTGCATCTTAAAAACCAAAATGCACAGTCATTTTAATAAAATCAAAAATATATATATTATAGCCATATAGTGATATATTTACATTCTATAGTGATCAGTACTTTCTCCTGTATTGAAAAGGGAAAATCACAGTTAATAAAAATAACTGAAATTTTTCATATTTTATGAAGCACTTTTATTAATGGTATATGGTCCAAAAAAAAAGACTAAAGCTACTGAGTACAGTGATTTTCTAATTAACTATTAACTAAATTACCCAAATTTTAAGAGACTGAAGGGGGTTAAAAATTATCTGTTCTAAACAAATTTACAAATCAAAGCTAAACAGGTGATCTAAAACTTGCCAGTCTGTGACAGAACTAGAATATAGATTTTCTAACTCATGTTTCAGTGTTCTATTACTTAATGGATGTGAATTACTGAAATACATGGGATACCAACTCACACATGCAGTGTAAGCAAAAACCATCTCCTTCAGGAGAATGGTCTCGAGATAGTCATTAGAGTATGACCCACAAAATATTAGATATTAATTCTCCAGAGCTGTTCTACAACATTATATCCTAATCAACTTTAAAACACTCACTCCATGAAGAAAAAGAAGAAGAGGTGGGAGATAGGTAGGAGGAGGAGAAGGAGGAAGAATAAGAAGCAGGGGAGGAGGAAGAGAAGAAAAGCATATTTAGAAAAGTTTTAGGGGAGAAACTGAGACAGTAAAAAAAAATCAGAAACTGCAAAAGGAAAGAAATGTTAAAGGGGAACAGAAATTACCAATTACCAATTCTGAGGTAAAGAAAATAAACATGTACACACAAAACTGAGACTAAAGGAAGTAAATGCCTCAACAACAGTAAGTCCAGCATTTTCTAACAAATATGATGGAGCAACTGATGTCAGACTAGCATTCCTACCATGAGCAACCATAAAACAAAATGTATGAAACAACTGTTTACAGACATTAGACAATGGGTAACACAAAGACTATAATCCCTTAGAAACGGTAAACTAACAAGGTGAGCCCAACAATTGCCTCATTTTTCTATCTGGGAAAAAATTTCCATGACGATAGCCTAGCAAGCAAGAGTTTAAGAAGGGCACAGTGGTTGTGCTAAGTTGTACAGGCAAAGATCAAACTTCAGTGCAGTTGATATGGTTGAAATCTGCAAGGCAGAGGGTCAGAAGTCTGTATAAGAATTCCGATAAGTCCATGGCCAGGCCAAAGACAGACTGCATATATGCAGGGCAAAACCAATCAAGGCTTAAAAGAGAATGGCTGAGAGAGGAAGAGAGGGCAGTTAAGGAGTGCTGGGTATATTTTAGAGTTCCTACCCAGCCAGAGTAGAGAAACCACAGTAACACCTTATTAACACCTCAAAAATCCAGTTGAGATACCAGAAAGGCTTCAAGAATGGGGACCACATCGTATAATAAGACTTATTCTATCTAGACTTACTCTAACAAAGCCTAAAATCAAGCCCCAACAAGTTTTGCAAGGAACTCAAAGTTTGGAGATTGAGTTGCAGTAAAGTAAGCAATCAAGATTGCTGGGAGAAATATCAATAACCTCAGATATGCAGATGACACCACCCTTATGGCAGAAAGTGAAGAGGAACTCAAAAGCCTCTTGATGAAAGTGAAAGAGGAGAGTGAAAAAGTTGGCTTAAAGCTCAACATTCAGAAAATGAAGATCATGGCATCTGGTCCCATCACTTCATGGCACATAGATGGGGAAACAGTGGAAACAGTGTAAGACTTTATTTTTGGGGGGTCCAAAATCACTGCAGATGGTGAATGCAGCCATGAAATTAAAAGACGCTTACTCCTTGGAAGGGAAGTTATGACCAACCTAGATAGCATATTCAAAAGCAGAGACATTACTTTGCCAACAAAGGTTCGTCTAGTCAAGGCTATGGTTTTTCCAGTGGTCATGTATGGATGTGAGAGTTGGACTGTGAAGAAGGCTGAGCGCCGAAGATTGATGCTTTTGAACTGTGGTGTTGGAGAAGACTCTTGAGAGTCCCTTGGACTGCAAGGAGATCCAACCAGTCCATTCTGAAGGAGACCAGCCCTGGGATTTCTTTGGAGGGAATGATGCTGAAGCTGAAACTCCAGTACTTTGGCCACCTCATGTGAAGAGCTGACTCACTGGAAAAGACTCTGATGCTGGGAGGGATTGGGGGCAGGAGGAGAAGGGGACGACAGAGGATGAGATGGCTGGATGGCATCACTGACTCGATGGATGTGAGTCTGAGTGAACTCTGAGAATGGGTGATGGACAGGGAGGCCTGGAGTGCTGCTATTCATGGGGTCGCAAAGAGTCAGACACAACTGAGCAACTGAACTGAACTGAACTGAACTGATGTACCTAATAAGAGTTTCAAAATACATGAAGCATGACAGAACTACTAAAAAGAGAAACTGACAAATACACAATCTGTTTGGAATAACTGATAAAATGAGTAGAAACAATAAATTAGTAAGGATACAGGATTAGTAAAGATACTCAGAAGTTAACACTATCAACCAAGCTGACCTAACTGACATACACTATACCCAACAGTTACAGAACACACATTCTTTTCAACTTGACTTGCTCATCAAGTAAGACCTTGCTCACCAAAATAGACCACACACTGGACCATAAGTTTTCATAAAATTTTATAAGACTGAAATTTATCAAAATTTGTTCTCTTACTACAACAAAAATTAAATTAGAAATTAACAACAATATATCCAGAAAGTCCCCTTTTTCTAATTTTCTACCCAGAATGAGTACCTTTTTCTAATTTTTCTGTCCACTATTTCCCAGTTCAGAAAACAGTAACGTACAAGCCCAGCATATTAAACAAATGAATTAATACCACTTTAGAATTATTCTTTCCAACAACAAATAAACTGAACTTTAATCTGATAAACCTCTAAAAGCTGCTAGTAATTTATAGGAAATACAAAGGAACATAATAATATCACAGAGATGCAATCAGCAAAATTCAGACTGGTAACTCTTCAGAAAAATCTACCTAGCAAGAGAGAGAGAGACAGAAAGAAGCAGAGAAAAAAGTAAAAATAAAAAGTAGAAAAAGAGAAACTTTAAGAAAATATGGCAATATATTGTCTTTAACATATATCAGGATGAGTTTTTCTTTATTCTACTTTGTGTCTTATGTGTGTTTAAAATGAAGAAAGAAGATTTAGTAAAATCAAATATAGGTAGTTTACAGAGACAAGTGTTGCTAAGGATGGTTGGGATAAAACTTAAATTATTAGTTTTACTTGCTTGTGTTACTCTGAAAAATATCATCCAACCATATTGGGTAAAGAGGATCTGCTCTATTCCAAAGAAAATAAAGTTTTCCCATCTTCTCTGAAAAAGAAAAAAATAAAAAAGACTTTAGTTAAATGAGAATTAGATATAACTGGCTCCTTCTAAATCAACATGCCTTTAAAATTCTACGAAGAATTCTATGAAAGGCTTATTTCTAAAAATAGGTGGCCCTGATAAACAGAAAAAAGTTACCCTTTTCTGTGACTAAGACAAAAGTTCATCCTTGAATTGAAAAAAAAGCAAACTTAGAATCCAATCTTCTTTGGATGTGCATGCAATTAATTCATTTGGGTGTTTGCTGGATTGATTTAATATTAATACATAATGGAATTTGTCGTTGTTTAGTCGCTAAGTCATACCCGACTCTTCTGCTACCCTATGGAGTGTAGCTCACCAGGCTCCTCTATCCATGGGATTTTCCGGAAAGAATACTGGAATGAGGAGCCATTTCCTTCTTCAGGGTATCTTTCCTACCAGGTGGGCCCTTTACTACTCAATCACCACTTCCTCAACTGCTAGCAGTTAAGGGAGAAAAGTATTTTCATAATGTTTCACCTTTTTTCTCCTTTCTGCTCCTGTATTTTCTCTCATAAATAGTACTTCTAAATAATCTTTCCATAATCCCACACTTCCTATCTCCTGTGAAGCACTATCCCTACTCACTTTATTACTTGCCTCTTAAAATGACTTTGCTACTTGACACACAAAATAAAGTGAGTAAAATCATGTGGCCCTGTTATCCTTGCCTCATGGTATTCACACTCTTGTGTATAAATACCCTCCTACTCTGTAACAGGACTTCAGTGCTAACAAATAAAATCCAGCAGAAGCAATGATAATGTGATTTTTGTCATTAGATGATGAAAGGCTCTGGAGCCTCTAGTTCTCTCACTAACTCTGGGAAAAGCCACATCACGAGCAGTCCTATGGAGGGTCCAAGGAGAGGAACTGAACCTGCCTAGAGCCACATGAGTGACCTTGGACAGACACTCCAGTCCAAGAAAACAGCTTGAGCAAACCTCATGAAAGACACTGAGCCAGAATCACTGAGCTGAGCCACTCTCAGACTCCTGACCCTCCAAAACTGTGTAATAAATATTTATTAAGGTACTAACTTTTGAGGCAATTTATTACATAGCAATAGATAATAGTATTAATACAAATATTACTACTAAAAAATAATACCTACTCCTTTCAGACCAACAATTATAGCAATGCCTAAGCTCAATCCCATGAAAGACATTCTGTACAAATTCAGCATACTATCAAATCAAAAGTATTTCACATCAAAATCTATAATGTTCTATTACTTATCAGAACAGCAAGATTAAAAAAGTAATAATGCCCAGTACCAGCAAAGATATGTGGCAACAAGAATTCCCATGAACAGTTGGTGGGAGCACAACAGATACAATCTTTTCTGAGAACAAGTGGGCAATGTTTATCAAAATTCAAAAGTCACATACAATTCCACTATTAGGCATTTACCCCTGGTTCTCCTCTTATATCTTACAATATACTTGTATATGGGCTGAGGAGGAGGGAAGAAATAGAGAAACTGACTCTAGTGAAAAATAGGAAATCTAAATATTCATAACAAAATTTTTGGGTAAATCAATTATAGTATAACCAAACAGTGGACTATCATCCAAATGTTAAAGAGGAGTATATACACATACCAATTTAGAAAAGATATCCAAGATACACATTATGAAAAAAGTCAGGGTATATATAACCCCATTTCCATGAGAGAACATGATTCTGAGTTCCTATTTAAATCACAAAAGGGGCATTATAATCAAAACTGTATTTCCACATTTTATAATCTCTTGAATTCATTTAAAGATACCATTGTTGTGCAAGTCTTTTAAAGCAGGCCGAGTGGATCCTGTTTAAATTTTACTTCTGCTTAGCATCCGTACCATGCATAAATAATAATAATGATTGCCAATGTATACTGAGCAAATACTATGTGAAAAAAATTCTATTAAGCACCTCCAAGTATGATGTTTACATATATTATTTAATCCTCAAACACTGTAATATACATAGTGCTGTTATCTCTATTGTACAGGGAAGAAAAATGAGATAAGAGGAATTTGCCCAGAGCCTATAAGAGTACAAAGAATTCAAAATCAGAAGTTCGTTCTCTTAGCCAATACCATATAATCTTTTATTCATTTTGATCATATTTCAAGTTAAAAGAGGGCTGTAAAACTTGGTCTTTAACTAACAGATTAGCAAATAAACCAAAATCAATGCAACATCAGAATGACATAGACAATTCTTAACTCTTATGAAAAAAACAGAAAAGACCATGGACACAACAAAAGCAATTTCCAATTAAAAATAAATGACTGTCTAATAAAAATGCAATTTATTTTGCTAAAAATCACATAATCTTCCCTGACTAGCTAATTACTACTAGGTATCAATTTTTTCCAGTAAATTACATTTAGTACCCTTTCAAAAAAAGCAAATTCCTTTTCCTTGAGCACCAACTATAACAAATCTGGTACAGGAAAATAAAGAGAAACCAACCAAAATCTTTCTAAAAACTGAATAGTCTTTACAGCATTTGTCTGGTTTCCCTTTTCCAATCTACTTGATTACTTTCACCTTATTTCTAATTTTAATCCATTCAATCACATTCAATACAGCTCTACTGTATTTCCTTTGCTGGATAAAGCAAAGGAAAATAAAGACTACTTAGAAAATAAGACCAGTCCAGTAAGTTATTAAATCCCTTTATAATCATTATAGCTACAACTAACCATGCAACTCAGGCTTACCCAAAGATCTTGTCTACCACACTGCAGGTTAACCATCATTTTTTATGTCTTAGAAACATCAAAGAAACTACGAGAATCTATGTTCACCTTACATTTCAAAGCGCTTTATAAAACCACCTTTACTGAACCACATTTAACCATAAAAACGTGGCAAGAAACACGCTGATCAGTTCCTGCACTTATTCTTCAAAACAATCTCCCTTCTTGCCCCTAAACCCCCCAAAATTGGCATTCTATAGTCAGACAGCCTGTGTTCCAATTCTAGAAGGGTCCACTAAATAAGGTATCTGAAGCAGTCTCCGTTTCCTTTCCTGTAAAATGGGAATGAGATGAGTACCTACTTCATAGGGCTGCTGTTGAGAATGAAATGGGATTAACTCAAGGTAAAGCGCTTAGAACACTGCCTGACACGTAATGTACACCCAATAAATGCCAGCCATTACTGTATCTCCAAAATTAACTGCCTAGAACCTGAATTTTCTCTTTTAGAGATAAGAACTAACCAAACTCCATCAGGACAGTGGGCATATCGATGGAGTTTCATATTAACCTGTGCAACAAACAGCAACAGTATATAAACAGTAATTGTATTTTCATAGCACTTTCTTTTTAATAAAAACGCTTTGCGTGAAATTAAACACTCCGATCTCCCACGCTGGAACCCTGTTAACAACACAGCCCGGAAATACAGTCCAGATTCTCATCGCCTAAGGAGGGGGGAACGTGACAAACTGCTGGTTACCACATCAGGGAATCCGGCAGTTCAAAGCAGGCCAGAGAGGCTCAGGACTGGAGGGTAGTCTGTTTAGAGAAACAACGTTCCCTTTTCCTATTTTCTTCCCCAGTGTCGATACTAACGAAGCCCTTTTCTCCCCTGAGCCGACGACAAGCATCTACCGGCTCTTTCGGGAGCTCCCACCCTGTGCGTCTCCCCCCATGGAACCCAACTATCCCCCGACTCACAGAGTGTGTCCGCACACATTCACCATCAGCTTCAACGAAGGGTTCCGGTACTTGGTGGTCTTACACCGGGGGCAGCCCTGATCGTCCATGGCGCCTTCCTTGCAGTGGACTCTCCCCAGCGCCTGCTTCAAGTCACAGCAACAGCCAACCTAAAGCCCCTCAGATCCGAGGCCAAGCAGGTTCCTAACAACAGGCTCTTGGCTGGGACGGTCCTTTACGAATGAGCACCGGCCGGTGGCAAGGCAATTCAGCACAAAGGTTCCGGAAGCAAGTTTTCCGGTCCTGCCGCTAGGGCTCGGTCTCAGCTTTAGCAGGCCACGGAAAAACCTTGGATTTAGAGGGAGGGCTTTTTAAAAAGGCAAATTACACACAAACCCTCAAGTGTACCTAGCTGTATTTTTCAGGAAATCGTGTCACAATTAGGAACATAGATTCCACCTTGTTCTGTCTGGAAATAGTCCCATTAATCAAAGAGCTGTGTTTGGTGTACATAGTAACTGGGACCAGTATTTTCTTTTAAACAGTGTGATAGTCTTGTGCTTTATACTTCTTCTTTACACTTGCACAGTCGTGCAATCACAGAAAACAATATGCATTCTCAGATATGAAGCTTGGAAAAGTTATTTAGAATGAAAGTCTCATGCTGACCCTAAATATTACAGATTCTCACTAAATGTTAAAATAGTTCTATAAATAATATCTGGCATCTGCAGAGAGGCAATTACCTCAAGATGGTCAGGCATGCTTAACGGTTTCAGCTGGCTCTAATATCTCTTACCATCCTACCAATCAATGACAGTATTTGTTTCCCCAAACACAGGAATATAGACTTTATTTCAGCAACTCTCTTGAAAGCCTGAATCTCTTTGGAAATTTTAAGTAACATTCACTGCATTTATCATGGTTGCAAAGTGATATTTATAAACAGCTCTGCATGCATGTTAAGTCACTCAGTCATGTCTGACTCTTTGCCGCCCTATGAACTGTAGCCCACCAGGCTCCTCTGTCCATGGAATTTCTCCAGGCAAGAATTCTCCAGGCTTTGCCCTCCTCCAGGGGATCTTCCTGACACAGGGCTCAAACTGGCATCTCTTGCATCTTCTGCATTGACAATCAGGTTCTTTACCACAAGAGCCACCTGGGAAGCCCGTAAACAGCTCTATCAGATAATAAATTCCTCCCACTATAAAGGACACATCTTATCCATCTCCTGAACAAGGATTTAATTATACTTGTTGATTAAGTATAGTAAATGAAGAATGAATGAATGAACGAACATCAAATAGTGTAATGCGAAATTTTTTTATTCTGAGCACTGTATTGTAATCTGACCCAAATTCCATCAGAAGTGGGCATACAAACTTTTTCAAATTAACCCATACAATGAATACCAACGGAATATACTCATAGTAATCTTTTCTCTTTTCAATAAAAATATAAAGAGGAATATTCCAACTCTCACTTGTTTTTAAACAGTGAACTCAACAGGCAACCCACACTGTGGAAATACAGTTGGGATTTCCATGTGCTATGGAAGGAGAACATGACAAACAGCTGTATACCACATCTGGGAACCAACAGACCAAGGCAGGCCACAGCACAGGCCTTTATATTAGTAGAAAGACATGAGGGATTTACCTAACAAAAACATCGTGACATTTGTGTGATCATAATATTGTTCATTGTTGTTGTTCTTTAGTCAGCAAGTCAGATTTGACTCTTTGCAACCCCATGGACTATAAATAACCTAGCAGGCTACTCTGCCCATGGGATTTCCCAGGCAAGAATACTGGAGTGGGTAGCCATTTCCTTCTCCAATATTGTTCACTAACAGAAACTAAACAAATGTAACTTTTACTAAAACAGGCAATATCAAATGCTGTGCTGGAGACATTATGCTGCAATTTTACTAAAAAAAATTTTTTTAGTTGACATGCCTGCAAGACATGTGAGATCTAAATTCCCCCACCAAGGTTCGAACCCAGATCCCCTGCAGTGGAAGTGTGGAGCCTTAACCACTAAATCAGCAGGGATGTTCCTTTGCTGCTATTTATTGAAAGAGACCACATCCAAACCAGTGAGTCAAAGTGAAGCGCTCTAAAAATAAAGACAATTTTTAGGATCTTTATATTTTAACAGAAAAGGAAACTTCTGGTGAAAGACAGAACATGATTAGTATGCAAATAAAACTTTTAGCCAAAACTAAATGAGAACTTACCCACTAAGTTAGCAATACTGCTAGAGAAGACTCTTGAGAGTCCCTTGGACTGCAAGGAGGTCAAATCAGTCAACCCTAAAGGAATATTCATTAGAAGAATGGTTGCTAAAGCTGAAGCTCCAATACTTTGGCCACCTGATAGGAAGAGCTGACTCACTGGAAAAGACTGATCCTGGGAAAGATTGAAGACAAAAGAAGAAGGGAGCAGCAAAGGATGAGATGGTTAGATAGCATTTCTGATGGACATGAATTTGAGCAAATTCAGGGACAAAGTGGAGGACAGAGGAGTCTGGCTTGCTACAGTCCATGAGGTTGCCAAGAGTAGGACATGAATTAGCGACTGAAAACCAATGACAACAATGTTTATCATCACCAAAACACTTTTAATCATTTCTCTGAACAGGAGACCTCAAAGCACTTTTGTGCAGTGAATTGCTTTTCCTTTCTCCCAAGCCTTGAGATTAAGGCAAGGAAAGCACTGAAGATTATGGGAGGAAACATTGCTACCAGCTCTATCTTTTCCCCCAGTTGGAAATTACTGTCAGAGAAGCATGGTAACAGCAGCTGACTTGGAAGTCTACCAGATTAGCATTACTCATTGAGCTAGAACCAGTAGAAAGTAGTGATTATAGATTTGGCTCCTAGCATCAAGAGAGCTGAATTCAAGTTCTGCCTGCCTCATTTACTAGCTACATGACTAAAAGCACCAGTTTTGCCAAATAAAAGATGTGGATAATACCAGCACAACCAGCACACTGGACTGAAGACACCACTAGCACAGAGGAAGAGCTCAGTAATTGTGATCTGTTATTAAGAGTTGCTCATGTCCAACTAAGTCGCTAAGTCGTGTCCAACTCTGCAACCCCATGAACTACAGCATGCCAGGCTTCCCTGTTCTTCACTAGCTCTAAGAGTTTGCTAGTATAGGTATTATTAGTGAGTGGTAGTATCTACACAAGGCATGTACTAGGAAGAACCTGTCATTTTAAAAACAGACCTAACCAACTTTATTTTGTTCATTCACTAGGCCCTGTCCAACTCTCTGTGACCCCATGGACTGCAACACACCAGGCTTCCTTGTCCTTTACTATCTCCTGGAGTTTGTTCAAACTCATGTCCAGTGAGTCGGCAATAACCATCCAACCATCTCATCCTCTGTCACCCTTCTCCTCCTGCCTTCAATCTTTCCCAGCATCAGAGTCTTTTCCAATGAGTCAGATCTTCACATCACCTGGCCAAAGTATTGGGAGTTTCAGCTTCAGCGTCAGTCCTTCCAATGAATATCCAGGATTGAGTTCCTTTAGGATTGACTGGTTTAATCTCTTTGCTGTCCAAGAGACTCTCAAGAGTTGTCTCCAACACTACAGTTCAAAAGCATCAATTTTTCAGAGCTCAGCCTTCTTTATGGTCCAGCTCTCATCTCCATACATGACTACTAGAAAAACCACAGCTTTGACTAGGCAGACTTTTGCCAGCAAAGTGATGTCTCTGTTCTTTAATACACTGCCTAGGTTTGTCCTAGCTTTTCTTCAGAATCTGCTGGCAATGCAGGAGACCCAGGTTCAATCCTTGGGTCGGAAAGATACCCTGGAGAAGGGAATAGCTATCCACTCCAGTATTCTTTCCTGGAGAATTCCATGGACAGAGAAGCCTGGCAGGCTACAGTCCATGAGGTTGCAAAGAATCGAACACAGCTGAGCAACCGACTTACAGCACATACTCAGTGCTCTGTGGCAACCTACATTTTTTGGAAAGAAATCCAAAAAAGAGGGAATATATGTACATGTGTGGCTGATTCACTTTGCTGTGCAGCAGAAACACATAATTGTAAAGTAACTATAGCCCAATAAAAAATGAAATAAATTTTGGAAAACAGAACTGTTTTTGAGCCAAATTTCTTATCTTCCCTCAACTGGGTTTCCCTCCTCCACATAATACACTTCACAGGGTTCCTGTAATGATTAAATAACACGATATGCATATAACGAAGGCCTCATAGACAATAGAAACTCTGAAAAGTATACCATTAACACTGGTGGAGTTCACTAATGCAGAATGGTCAGAAAACTTTGAGGAAGAACGCACTGACAGCACCAGATTTCTGATTGAAATGGAACCTCAGCCTTTGTGAAAAACGCCCAACTATCAGGTTAACCACTTTCATCAAGATAGCTATATCCCAATGAAAGTTTTCCACTTGATAAAGATGGTAGTGGTTTAGTCACTAAGTCATGTCCAACTCTTGCAACCCCACACACTGTACTGTAGCCTGCCAGGCTCCTCTGTCTATGGGATTTCCCAGGCAAGTATACTAGAGTAGGTTGCCATTTCCTTCTCCAGGGGATCTTCCTGACCCAGGAATTGAACCCAGGTCTCCGGCATTGCAAGTGGATTCTTTATTGACTGAGCTACAAGTAATAGGAGCCCAGTATTTCTCTTCCCCAAATCTGCTCATCCTCTAGCATACTTAAGTGCAGATTCTACCTCTCTTGGATAATGTTTCTCAATGGCAACCCTTCCTTTCCAGCCCCAAGGCTATGAACCCAGGTTAAACCTTCCCAATCTGTTGAAGGCTTGTATTGTTTTGTTGACTGTGGATAGCATCCCACCCTGTTCTTAGGGAAAACAGCTCCTCCCTCACAGAACTGGGCAGTTCTAATGGGCCTGCCAATTGCAATGCTGGCCCTCTGGCCTTGGGGTTGACAACAGAACCCTATGGACCAATCAGAGATCATCCCTAGAATTTATCAAATTGGCAGTAAGGAAAAAGCAGCAGAGCCTCTTAAAGCTAGAAAATGTGTGCTGGGAACTCCTGGAAGCCCAGGGTTCCAACCTTCTGGGGAAAGCCCCTTTGAAAGACAAAACTACTTTGATGAAAGACGCAGAGGCCAGTGAAAAGGGACAATGAATGGGTCTTTAAGTCTGACCAACTGCATTCTACTCTTCCCATTCTGGTATTATGATCCAAAATTTTCATCTTTTTGCCTAGGCCAGTTCAAGTGGAGTTTCTGGCTCCTGGGGAAATTAACATCACTAAGAGGCAAAAATGCTGCTACATTTGGGAGAGAACTAGAACCTGGCACTTAAGTCTCTGCCAGGATCTTTCCCTCCACCATCATCCAGGTGACTCACTAGGTCACTCTCCTCATCTAGTGCTCATTAGCATCCTCGACAGGCAGAGAGTTTGGTCACTGAGAACTCCCACGTATTACATCCAAGACTCCTTCTACCAGTCTTCTTTTTTTTTAGGTAAGTTTGAAAAATCCTAGAGAAAGACTGAATGTTTTGGTTTGGTGCCAGTGCCCAACCCTGGACCACTCAACTATATGGCCATAATATTACTCACAACATAGCCACTATACCACTATGTCCACCACACCACAGGAAAATGAGCATTTCATTCAAAGTCCCTCATAATTTGTCCCCAACATGCCTTTTAAGCTAATCTCCCATCATACACCTATATAAAACCCACACTTCTGACACACTGAATTACTCAGTATATTCAGAAATAAACCACACGGCTTCATGGCTCCATGCTTTGTTCCCTCTGATTCTAATGAACTCTATCCTTGAACTCTCAAAATTCTTGTCCTTAAAGATCCAGCTAAAAATCCATTCCCCATTGCCTTTTGCCTCTCAGAATTAATCTCTTTATCCTTAACACTCATATATCCTGTATTGTACTTACTTACAAATATGTCTTGCTTCCCCTACCAGATTTTAAGTTACTTAGGGTCAGAGACCCCAATTTTATCCTTCAGTATGTAATGCAAAACCATGCACTTAATCAGAACTCAATAAATATTTAGCAAATGAAAGATCTTTCAGAAATGCTGATTACATATCATCAACTGTTGGTCACTAAATAGCAAAGGAACACCTCCTCTACCTAGGAGACTACTTTACAACCTAACTTCCTTAATATAAGTTTTTGGAAGCAGAAAGAACTGACCAAGATACAGATACACAGCCTTCCCTCTATCCAGATAGCCAAAGTCGGTTTTGAGAAAAGAAATCTCCATTCTTTTTTTTTTTTTTTTTTTGGCTGTGCTGGGTCTTCGCTGCTGCTCAGGCTTTTCTCTAGTTGCAAGAGACCGGGGGCTACTCTCTAGTTGCAGTATGTGGGCTTCTCACTGCGATGGCTTCTCCTGTTGTGGAGTTTGGGCTCTAGGGCATACAGGCTTCAGTAGTTGTGGCATGCGGGCTCCGTAGTTGCGTCTCTCCGGCTCTAGAGCACAGGCTCAACAGTTGTGGGGCAGGGGCTTAGTTGCTCAGTGGCATGTGGGATCTTCCCCAACCAGGGGTCAAACCTGTGTCTCCTGCTTTGGTAGGCAGATTCTTCACCACTGAGCCACCAGGGAAGCCCCAGAAATCTCCATTCTTGATAGCAACACCATTAGATATATTTAAGCAAAGTGCAATATTTTGTGCTGAACTATGTTTTCTTCACTATGCTAAAATGGCAAAAGATTTCTGTGTTGCTCATCATTATCTTCAGGCAGGAAGGAAGAGAAAGAGAAACAAGCAGCTTAGTTTTCACTCTTAGGCAATCCCAACCTCAACTCCATTTTCCCAAATCAAAACATAGCTTTAGTCTGTACATCAGCACAGCAGACCCAACGTTCACAGTATGGCAGACACAGGAAGTAGAAACAAGTACTCAGCAATTTTACAAGTCATTTGACAAAAAAGTGCCCCAAGATTAACTCCACATACCCTCAAGTCTGGTGTTCTACATCAATGTAGCTAACCATATTTGAGTCAAGGGCTTCCAGCCCACTTCGAATTGCTGCCAGAATGAGCTCGGACACTCAGCCAGCTAAAGGAATCCGGAGCCTGGTGTTGGATTTCACTTCTGGTCCTATAGAAATCTCTTACTGGAGCTATAGAATACCAACGTAGCTACAGGCCACAGATATTATAAAACAGGACATCTGTTGAACTTGAGACTCTGGAGGCAAATATACACAAGACATGCAGAAACCCAATGCATGATTTTCCAAGTTAATGCATTATATTTGATTGATAATAAGCCTGAGGAAGATTCCTATGATCTGCACTTGGATAGCCCTTTAATATAGCCAAATGAATTTTCATTAGGTATATACAACTGAAAAGTTTCCTACTTTGCACTATCATGAGGGAGATAAAAAACATTTAACAAAGATTAATTATGTGCCAGGTGCTTTTGGGCACATCTTATCTCATTTAATCCTCACAACAATCCTGTCCACTTTTTATAGTCAAGTAGCTAATAAATGGCAGAGCTAGGATTAAACCTACACCTAGCTAACTGATCCCCAAATCCACATGCTTTCCACTAAACCACACTACCTCCTGTCTACTTTGCTCTGATAAATACACTTTTAAAATTCAAGGAACTAAATGGAATGTGATATCCAGAATTAGATCCAGGAACAGAAGACAGATATTAGTGAAAAAACTGGTGAATCCAAAAAAAGGTCCTGAGTTCAGTTAACAGTATTGCACCAATGTTAATTTGTTTGGACAAATGTATTGCTATAATGTAAGATATTAACATCATGGAAAGTTAGGTAAAGAGTAAGTGAGAACCCTATTCTCTTTATGATTGTATTATAAGTCAAAATTATTCTAAAATAAAAAGCATATTTTTAAAAATTCAATAAAGTTATGAATCTCAGATATTGTCCAGAAGTTCAATGCCTAACTGGATATTTCCAATGGGATAGAAACATGTGGTCTTTTGTATAATTATAAATTTTGAATCTACCAGAGATGTCAGTGCTGGCTTCATTAGGGTAGTACAAAAGCAAGTTAAGCCCAAAGTAAAATGACTTGATTGTTGACCAGCAATAAAAATGCAGCCTGTCCACAAAAAAGGAAAATCTCATCAAGCTGAATACCATAGCAGGTGACCTAAACAGTTGCTTTAAAATATGCTGAAGTGAGCATTTACAGGTAATTGGGAAGCAGAAACAAAACAAAGCCATCTAGAAGTAAAGGTTAGGACGAAGTCATTAAAATGTTGCATTTTTGAGAATGAGTATCAGCAGGTAGATTCAAGTGACCCACAGTAATCAGAGAAGGAGAGAGGGGTTCATTCTTTTTGGAGTGAAAACCTCACGCAAACTGTGAAGGAAAGATGCATAGCTGCAAAAAGCAGCAGACTCCACACCCTCAGGCACTTCACCTCAAACCAGAGGGCAGTCTCCCATCTGTTTCTATTGTGGAAATGGCTGCTGATCCTGGACTCATCTCCTCCAAGACACCTGCACATAGAGATTGGTTTCTACCAGGAAGATCGTCTCCAAAAAACTATTCATACACTTCCATTAAAAGAGGTTCATATAGAAGCTTAAATTTCCATACTGTTATTATAATCTACAAGTTAGATCTCTTCTACCCTGCTGACCCAGGATAAACATGGTAAAACAGTCTACATACTTCGTTGTATCAGGTTCATCTCAGTTGGGTTGCCAGCCCTCCAGGTGACTTAAGGTTAAAAACATTTTTTTTTAAGGCTTCTTGTTTTTGTGTTCTCAGTGGGCTATTTACACCGTTTTCAAGCATCCCTCCTCCTTTGGAATTTTAATTTTCTGTGAACGCTTCCCCCATAGGGCATTCCCTAGTGCCATTTTATTCTTGACCCTTTTCAATACAAAATCCTTAATAAAGACAATGGAAAGTAGGGTGAAAGCAGGGAAGCTGAAATTTTGTCATCTAGATACTGAGGGTGGCCTCTTTGTTAAGAATCTAGCATCCAGACCTTGAGGTCACACGATTAGTATTCCCATTGGAATCGTAGGGACTCTCTTTCAAAGAGTCTTCTGTCCAGTTTTCAGGCCACGTTAGGCACGTTCCCGCCCAGAAGCAGGGCCTGAAAAGAATGTCGGTGTTTTCCTTCAGGTATAGGTGCCTGGGGGTCAAGGGAGAGGGAACTGCAAGGGGTGGAGTGGGAGGCGGGTGATAGACAGGGATAGAAACTGTGTCTCCTCCTCCCTCTGAATGCGAAATAGCCAATGGGGTGGCGCGGCCGAGCCGGCCCGGCCGCCAGTGCCATATAGTATGCAGCAACCGGAGGAGTCACGTTGGGGGAACGGCAGAAAGCAGCTATCCTTTTACACTACTTTGCTCTAGCAGCTATCTTAATGGTGACTGCGTGGCCGGGGGGAAACCTGATCGGCCAGATCCAGCCGAAACCAGGAGGGAGGGAGTGGGCTTTCCGGAGGGGGGGAGGGGGGAGGGAGACGAAGAAGGAGGAGTAAGAGAGGGGAAAAGAAAGAGGAAAAGAGTGCGAGGGAGTGAGGGAGGGAGGAAAATAAACAACAACAAAAAAATGTCCTCTTCCTCCCCCACCGGGCAGATTGCAAGTGCGGCGGACATCAAGCAGGAGAATGGGATGGAAAGCGCCTCGGAGGGGCAGGAGGCGCCCCGAGAAGTGGCGGGGGGCGCGGCGGCGGCGGCGGGGCTGAGCCCCCCGGCTCCAGCCCCTTTCCCCCTGGAGCCGGGGGACGCCGCGGCTGCCGCCGCCAGGGTGAGCGGAGAGGAAGGGGCAGTGGCTGCAGTGGCGGCGGCGGCCGGGGCGGCGGTGGATCAGGTACAACTCCACTCGGAACTTCTGGGCAGGCACCACCACGCCGCGGCCGCCGCCGCGCAGACCCCACTGGCCTTCTCGCCAGACCATGTCGCCTGCGTGTGCGAGGCGCTGCAGCAGGGGGGCAACCTGGACCGCCTGGCCCGGTTCCTGTGGTCCCTGCCCCAGAGCGACCTGCTACGTGGCAACGAGAGCCTGCTGAAGGCGCGAGCGCTGGTGGCCTTCCACCAGGGCATCTACCCCGAGCTCTACAGCATCCTCGAGAGCCACAGCTTCGAGTCGGCTAACCACCCGCTGCTGCAGCAGCTCTGGTACAAGGCGCGCTACACCGAGGCCGAGCGAGCCCGCGGCCGGCCGCTGGGCGCGGTGGACAAGTACCGGCTACGCAGGAAATTCCCCCTGCCCCGCACCATCTGGGACGGCGAGGAGACGGTGTATTGTTTCAAGGAGAAGTCGCGCAACGCGCTCAAGGAGCTCTACAAGCAGAATCGCTACCCTTCGCCGGCCGAGAAGCGGCACCTGGCCAAGATCACCGGCCTCTCCCTCACCCAGGTCAGCAACTGGTTCAAGAACCGCCGGCAGCGCGATCGGAACCCCTCCGAGACCCAGTCCAAAAGGTGAGCGCCAACTTTCCTCCTCCTCCCCCTTCCTCTCCCCCACCCCCTTCCCAGCTTTCTTTTCCTCCAAGTGCTCGCAAACATGGCGCTTACCTTCCCCACCAGCCTGGTCCGGCTGCCCACCTCTCCCCGCCCCCCACCTCTCTCCCCGGCCCGGGGCGCGGGGCAGGGGGTGGGGGGGCGAGGGGCGGGGGAACCTCTCTCCTTACCCTCCCCCACCTCCCCCCAGAAGTTTCTGGTCGCCCGCCTAGGTCTCAGTCCCCGCCCCCACCTCGGCTGGCCACTACTGCCCGGCTTCCCACCCCCATCCCGCCGGCTTTGAAGTTGCCACTCTCTCTCCGGTTCTGTCCGGGCGAAGGAGCGTGTGTAGGCGCCGGAACGGTAGTTCTCCTGTCCGCCCGAGGCCCACGGAGGTTGCCAGCGCCGGGCCGGGTCTGCGCCTCAGAGGGGTCACGCCAGCCCAGCGCGCGCGCGCGCTCCCCGGACCCCCAGGGTTCGGCCGGCTGGGGCCCGCGTTGGAGGTGGCCGTGGCCGTTCTGGAAGGAGAACGGGGCGGGGGGGGGGAGGAGGGCTGGCGGCGCAGAAGGGGGTCTGGGGGTGTCGAGGTTTTATGTGACAGAGTTAATCATTCACCCTGCCCTCGCTGGTTCCCTTCGCGGCCGCGGCAACTGTGGGGTGTTGGTGCGGCTCGGCTCTGCGGTGTTTTGAAACCTGATTCTGAACTCCTTCGGATCGGATTTCAGCGCCTCGGGGGTGGTGGGGCTGCGGGACTGCTTCCTTGGCCCCAGACAACTGCGTGTCTCCTTCCTGGCGTGGTGATGGGGGGTAGAGGCAGGCTGGCACCGGGCGGGAGGCAGGAAAGAAGTGGGGGCGCTATCCACTCCGCACCTCTCTGAGCGCCCACCCTGGCGGGTTTGAACTTTTTGACTGCCAGGTATTTATTTTTTCCCAACTGGTAGAAAATACCGGGTTTTCCGCCTCTTTGGTACGTCCTCCTGAGTCAGACACCTAGTCTGAGAGTCTCTGTGTTGTATTGTTGGACGAAGTGTAAAGCCAACCCCGCGGGGACAGGAGAGAAAGAATCCAAAAAGCAGCTCGTAGGCTCTGCTGTAGGGAGGAATCTGGGAGCCGGGGAGCCCGGCCCGGCCGGGAGAAGGTGATCGCCCGGCGCATTCCAGAGCCCGCTGTGGGCCGCTCCTGCCCTGCGCTCCCGCGGGGCCGGGAGCCACGAGCCACGGCTCCGGCATTCCTCGCCCCAGGCAGGGAGGAAGGCTCGGTGTCCGAGCCCGGCCTGGCGGTAACCAAAACAAAACGCGCCCCGCGACCGGCGTGCACCCCGACCTACGTGCACCCCTCCGCAGACTTGCGGGGCGACCCGGAGGAGGCCCCTTGGTAACTCCACGCCACCTGCCCCCGCTCCTGCTTGAGGCAGCGGATCCCATCGCCTACGGAATCTGCAGGCCAGGTCTAGCGGGTGGGAGCGGCGCGCAGTCCAGCTGCCCTGCAGCCTCCACTCCCCGGCGCGTTCCCCGGGTCTCCTCCGCCACGCTCAGCCTGCTTCTCTCCCTACTCCACACCCCCGCCCCCGGCCCAGTTGCCTGGTTGAGGCCCCTCTCCGGATCTACCTCCCACCCGCACCCCCGGTGAGTCACCCTCGCAGACGGCGACGGCGGCTCAGCCTCAGCTCGTAAATCAAAGCGCTTTCTGCGCTCCTGGCCCCGCAGCCCAAAGCCCGAGTAATCCCCTCCCCAAGGCATGAAAGCGAACCGACTGCTGGGCACTGCAGGGATGTCGGATCTTCTACTGGGCCAAGTCCCGCCGCGCTCCAAACGGCCGCTGTTCTACGCCCTCCGTCCCCACCCCACCCCCAGCCTCAGACCAAATGGGAAACCCCCACCACTACCATTCCCTGGATTTGCTATTTCCCCCCAAATCGGAGAGGTGAGGAACACAGTCTGGTCTGCAACGGAGCAGAAGAACTGAGGGTACTGGGGAAGGGGTCTGATAGGTACAAGGCCACTGAGTGACCCACATCCTTTCCCTCCCACCTCCCCAGGGCACTGGCTGGTGTTCGTTAAATAGGCCCTTATGGCATCCTTTGGATTCAAAGGCGACTGCACATAACAGTTCTGAAACAGCCACTTTGTTGAATGAAACAGTTGTCAATCTGGTGGAGTAGAAGTTTGGGAGCAGGTGAGAATATGATCTCTGGTTAACTAACTGGCAAACAAAAGCCAGTATTTCCCATCTCCTGCTCCTTTGACAGTTTCATTTACCTCCAAAACCACCCTAATCTGAATTGGTTTGAAGGGAAGGGAAAGAGTTCCTAAAGCAAGATGATTGACCACCCCTTTGATGAGTTTTTTCCTATGGTATAGGTAGAAGCATTTTTAACAGTAAGAAATAATTTCAGTGCTACCCCCCCAAAAAAAGTATACAATTCTGTAAATCCTGTTAGCTGAATTTACATCTTTCAGATCTCTGGGCGTTCTCTGAATTTATTATTAGTAAAGGTGACTGAGATAGGAGAATTCCTCTTCCTAGATACCCTGGTCAAAATCTGTTGAAATCCCTCATAGCTAAAACAAGACTAAAAGATTTTCTGCTGTGCTTTCCTTAGACACAGCTTTTAATGGGGTTCGAGGCTGGTTTTACAAACAGTTGGCGCTATGTACCTTGTCATGCCCCTGACTTTCTGAACGTCTTGATTTCCTCCTCTGTACAGTGAGTCAGATGGCAATCCTAGCACTGAAGATGAATCCAGCAAGGGTCATGAAGACTTGTCTCCTCATCAACTCTCTGGTTCATCCGATGGTGTCACCAACCTCAGCCTTTCCAGTCACCTGGAGCCAGTATATATGCAACAAATTGGAAATGCTAAAATATCGTTAAGCTCCTCTGGAGTTTTATTGAACGGAAGTTTGGTACCTGCAAGTACTTCACCTGTCTTCCTTAATGGTAATTCTTTCATTCAGGGACCCAATGGAGTTATCCTTAATGGATTAAGTGTGGGAAATACACAGACAGTATCTTTGAACCCACCAAAAATGGCATCAAACATTATGAGCAATGGTATATCCATGACTGACATACTGGGGTCTACCTCCCAGGACGTGAAGGAATTCAAAGTTCTCCAGAGCTCTTCAGCTAACTCAGCAGCCACCACCTCCTATAGCCCCAGTGCTCCCGTGTCGTTCCCAGGGCTGATACCCAGTGCCGAGGTGAAAAGAGAAGGTATTCAAACAGTGGCTTCCCAGGATGGAGGCTCTGTGGTGACTTTTACCACACCAGTGCAAATTAACCAGTATGGCATCGTCCAGATCCCCAATTCTGGAGCAAACAGCCAGTTCCTTAATGGGAGCATTGGATTCTCTCCACTGCAGCTGCCTCCTGTTTCAGTGGCAGCTTCACAAGGTAAAAGTCTTATTTGGTACCATAATGCATCAGTGAATGTTTTAGCCAGCTGCTGTAAATGACGCATTTGGTGAGAGCTATAGATTGCTATTAGTCTTCGGGTACCTTACTGGCTGCTACGGCTGCTACGGCTGCAGAATAGTCTTAATTTGTTTCTCCTCCTTCACAACATCCATGTAATATCCAGCTTGCTTGGTTCCCTGGCATCCTGGGGGTGGGCTTTTATTTTCCCAACAACTGAATGGAAAAATACAGTTCACAGTGAGTCCTGCCAGTTCTACAATTATAGAAATATGCTAAGTCAATTGGTACTTACACAGTAACCCATTGCTGGATATTTTAAGATTAAAAATTAATAATATTGCTAAGAACACAAAATGAGCCAAGCAGTTGGTAAGAATGTGTACACTTCACCTAAGCATCATTTATCTGAGCAAAAGGTGTTTTAGAAGAGCGAGCTAAAAAGACTGGATCATTTGTGTCCGATTCATGTTCCTCCTATAAGTAAGATTAACAGACCTAAAGGAAAAACAGAGGAATATATGATTGTTTGTTCTGCATGTATACTAGCCTCTTAAATGTGTGGGTTTCTTTATGAAGGCAACTGTAAGCCTTATTTTATGTTTCTGGCTTTACCAAGACATCTCCTAAAGAAAGCACTGAGATGAAATTTGGAGGACCTGAGCCTGATACTCCAGTTCTTCAGCGACTTTAAGCAAATCTGGAGAGCTTTGTGTTACTGTTTTTCTATAGAAACAGGAATGGTTAGAATGGAGGTTGAAGAGCCCCCTGACTTCAGAAGTAGGAGGTGTTAGTGCATATTTTGCCTTTGTGGAAGCAAATCTGAAAGTCCAAATTTTTACCGAAACAAAAATAAGAAACTTTGCCTTAAAGATCAGCTTCCTGTAAAATGTTTTTATTAAAAAAAAATCAGTTTATTCAATCTCTTTTTTTCTACAACTATGGTCTACTTCAGTTTGTTCGAGGTACTGATGGAAATATTGTTGTGCAGTGAATTCCATTCTGCACATTTGTTTCTCTTTGGGTAAAATGGCAGTATAGTAACACACAACAGTCCTTCAGCATGCTATTTATTTCTTCATTGTTCCAGGCTATAGAAAAGATTACGCTAAGTCACTATCCAACACAGGGCAGAAATAGTCAAGCCACAGAGAAAGCCAAAGTGCTTAGTTGTATAATACTTTAATATGGATCTAACCCTTTTTCTCTCTTTAGGAAATTTCCAAATAGTAGATAACATTTTAAAGACAACAGATTTGAGCAGAAAAGCATGGTGTATACATTGGGGAAGAGAAAGGCAGGAATACTTCTCATACATAATCTAAAGAAGTGCTGCCATGGAAAATTATTACAGACTAATAGTTAATTCTTACAATGGGACATTCAGTATGAATAAGAACAGCATTTTCAGTTAAAATAGCTAAGATCAAATGACAGAACTGTCAATCCTTAGACTTGTCTGGGTGAATTGAAGACATAAGTTTAACCAGATGGGTCCAGGAAGCAACATTCTCTTAGAGTAATTGTGTATTGCAGTTCTCAGTAAAGTATTTGGGGAGTCAGCCTTTCTCATAGATACCATGCCTTTCTTACAAATGGCTAGACAAGGTAGATTATCTTTCTGTAGTTGAAATTTACATAGAAAAGCAGAATTTCTACATTTTACTCACTTTATAATCTAAGAAGATAAGCCCTTTTTTTAATATCACTATAAAATTATACTTTGTAGATCATTTCACAGCTGGGTTTTTTAAATTGATTTTGAAATTATTCAATTTCTAATTCAATTGCAACTGTACTTAAATATCAAGCTTTAGATCATCTGCTTTTACCCTTCACGTATGTATTTCATAATATAAAAACTTTGAGAAACATTATTTTACTTATATGCAATAGCAGTTTGAGAAAATGTCTCATCTGTTATGTTATATATGGCCCTATCCAAAAATAACAAATAACTTTGTTCACATATACACTGGCAAATAATTTCACAAACACGCGACAAAGTAAACATCTATTTCAGATGTCTTTTACTGCAATTTAGTAGCCAACAAGAATTTTAAAGCCTTTTTCATTTGTTTGACCTAAAACAAAGATTTATGTTAGAAAAGAGCTGAAACATGCATAGAAATGTTTTTCTTAAGTTCAAATAAAGTTTTCATTTTTTGTTTGTTTAAAGACATGCCTTTGCATTTAGGGTGCTTAAAAATGTTAGGAAGACATACATATATTTATGACATTTATCAATATAGGTGGCAACATAATCACAATTATTCTAGTAATTTAAGGAGGGAAATGTTTTAGGTGAATTACCTTTAACTTTGAACTGTTTTCTCAAAATAATATTTACTTTAACATTGGAGTATTTTCTCAAAATAATGAAGAGTATCTACTGCACATCTAATTCAAGATCAAGGTAAACTTCCCATTTGAATTATTCTGTCACAAAACTCCCCTAGGCCCACCTTTCCTTAAATGGCAAGATAATTGCCATTTTCCCCCATACCTAGGTGAAGGCTCAGAGGAGAAGGGTATTATCTGATGGTGGGAGTTTGTAAGGGGGGGGGGGGGGGCGGGGGGCGGGTCGTCTTCATCTGCATTGTCTTAAATTAGCTGATTTGAACATCTCAGCTTTCTACTTATATTTCTTTTTCTACTTCTGGTCTCTGCAGAACGTTATAATGAGAGTCTCAAAAGATAGAAACCCTTTTTAAAAGCATTAGCTTTAGTTCTAATGCTGTTGGATCTGTATTTTTAAAAGCACATTTCATTATTATCATTAATTCTATCACTACAATACTGAAAATTCAGAACTAGTACAACAAAAAGAAAGAAAAATCTATTGAATGTTTTGTTGACATTACTTTATGGTTAGTTTGGTGAAAGATTGCAACTTGTCTGTACAGGTTTATATGGTTAACTTTAAGCCCCAGGGTAACTCATTTTTGTGGTATTTTTTACATTTCCATTTATATTTTATGTCAGTTACTGAGCTTGTCGTGAACAAAGGCATTCTCTTTTGCATTTGTTTTCTAGTTCTAACTGGCAGAGCTAGCAATAACTATTTAACTAACTGAGAGATAACAAGTCTTAGCAATACTGAGCCAGAAAACTGAAATTAGAACTTGGAAAAGATTTTTTTTCACGTTTGATTTCTAAGCCAGTAGTTCTTGCTCCTGCTTCGTCACCAGAATTACTCAAGGAGTTAAAAATATACCTGCTCTGGGACTTACTGAGTCAGACTCTCAGGAGCAGAGCCTGGAAATCTGTAGTTGTAAGTGCTCAAGAAAAATCATGTGCGTAAAAAAGTAACTTTTTTCTTTCCTTATCAGTTCCATCAATGATAAGCTGTACTTTTTTTTTTTTTTTTTAGGTAATATTTCAGTAAATTCAAGCACTTCAGATGGGAGCACATTTACAAGTGAGTCTGCCACAGTCCAACAAGGAAAGGTTTTCTTGAGCTCTCTTGCTCCCAGTGCAGTGGTATACACTGTTCCTAATTCAGGCCAGACTATAGGATCTGTTAAACAGGAGGGCGTGGAGAGGAGCCTGGTGTTTTCTCAGTTGATGCCTGTCAATCAGAATGCACAAGTAAATGCAAACCTATCTTCTGAAAGTATCTCCGGAAGTGGCCTCCACCCACTGTCCTCCTCATTAGTTAATGTATCCCCAACTCACAACTTCTCCCTGACTTCCCCAACCCTACTAAATCCCACTGAGCTAAACCCTGACATTGCTGATAGCCAGCCAATGTCTGCACCTGTGGCAAGCAAATCTACTGTGACGTCAGTCAACAACACTAACTATGCAACTCTTCAGAACTGCTCCCTTATTTCTGGTCAAGATCTACTATCAGTACCCATGACCCAGGCTGCCCTTGGGGAAATAGTTCCCACAGGTGAAGACCAGGTGGGTCACCCCTCCCCAACAGTACACCAGGATTTTGTCAGAGAACATCATTTAGTTATGCAATCAGTAGCTAACATAAAAGAAAATTTCTTAACAAATTCTGAGAGCAAAACAACAAGCAACTTAATGATGCTGGACTCCAAATCCAAGTATGTCCTAGACAGCATGGTGGAGACTGTCTGTGAAGACCTGGAAACAGACAAGAAAGAGCTTGCCAAGCTCCAGACTGTCCAATTGGATGAAGATATGCAAGACTTGTAAACTTAATTTCCTTTTTTTTCCCCCTGGCATCAGCAGGCAAATCTTTTCATGAAGACTTGAGGACATAAAGCATTTTCCCATTTGAAGGGAAACATTAGTTTTGCAAGTAAATGCATTCAAGAGACCTTGGATTGATCTGCATGAAGATCACAGTTGAATATGCTGAAGATCACAGTTAAATATGCAGGAGTAGAACTGCATTACTATAGCCTTTTGGTTCTCTTTTCAATAGATGGAGACAGACATGAGAGATGAAATGTATCAAGAAGTCAAAGTGTATCGTTTGGTTGACTTAATTCTAAGGTCAAATGGAACTTGGTAGTTTTTTAAATTAAAAATGTATACACTTAAGGTAGAAAATTAAATATCACTACAGAACATTAGAAACAATACAGTTCTTTTTGTTTACTTTTACTCCATGGGCATTGGTAAGGTTAAGAAGCATAAGTGGTACTTCATACAATTCGAAGGATATATTTTTGAATATATGAATTCTGTTTTTCAGCATTTTTGTGAAAGTCTTGCTTTGTCTCTATACAATTCCAAATGTGACTGCTAATAGTTTAGTTGGCTGAGAAAGTTCACAACTCCACTAAGAAAACTGAAACAAGCTTCAGTATGAGTGTAAATATATTAGTCCTATAAGCAAGGATTTGGGTAATTACAGTGAATTTTATTTATGCTGTATATGTTTCTCATACTTCAGACACTATGAACTGAAAAAAATGTTTTGGTACTGTTTAATTTATTTTTATTGTTTGAACAGGAAGTGAACAGTTATTTCCAACAAAGTTTTACTTTTTGTAGGATTTTAAAAGTAATGATTTTTATCAGAAGTCTATTAAGGTCAATATTAATAACACTGAAACAGGAAATCTAACTCCCATTATTGGAATTTTGGTACTTTTTTTCACATTCTTGTTCTTTATTTAGCAACTCTCTTATTCATTTAAATATATTTTCTATAGAATTCTACGTGCCTTTTTACCTTGTGGCCTTTTTATTCTTATTAAGGTACAGAAGTGTCAACAGAAGCACTGATGACTTTTTTCTACTATCCAACAGGGTTACTTTCACAGAATTGCTTTAAATCTGAAGAACTTAAGTTTCACTTAATGTTTTATGATGCAAATGGTTGAACAACTAATTATTGTTGATAACATTTCATTAAAAGTAACAATTACAGACTACCAACAAAACCAATTCTGGAGGCTATGAAAACAACCATTTTAAAGTAAGGAAAGAGTTTGTATCTTCTAATGAGCAGAATTATGTCTTGTTGAAACTTGGTTCTATTTTGAATCGGTTGTTGCATTATGACGTATGACTGTTGTTTGCACTATGTTATCGCATCTTCTTTAAATCTTTTGGGGGTTTCTGTAAGCAGCTTGTTTGATAATGCTGTAAGCTGTGGTTATACAGTTGTTATCAAGACTCTGAAGAGAAGATGTAATAATACAAATACATTTGTGTAGTGAGTAAAGTCTCTGGTCTCTGTAAAGCAAGAAAAGTGAGGAAATTATCTCTTCAGAGATGACCGAAAGTTGTGGAACATGAAGATGTCATCACATCTTGCTTTCTTTAAGATCGGAACAAAGGGTCCACTCTAGGTCTCTGCATGCTCGTCAGTCCAGCATGTTGAGTAAGGGCCATAGAGGATTTCACTTTTGTTGTTATTGCAAATGGAACTTGCAGGCATACATGAAGAGCCCTTTGAAGAATTCCTCCCCCATCATATTTTTTCTCCTCCATCATTTTGATAACGAACTTAGATCTCATTTTTTAATGGAATTAGTGAATGTTCCTAAACTGCTGAAATTACATGTTTTTTGTTTTGTTTTACAATGTCAGGCATTTTAGAGTTCTCTTCCACTCCACCACTACTTATACAGCTTGTTTGTTTCTTTGGGTGTGTGCTGATCATGTTACTGAGATTAATTACATGGTTCTATAGTGTAGTTTACATAAAAATGATGTTTTCCACTTGATTGCTGCAGATATCAAGAGTTTGTTAATTTTAAAATACCCATCCAGTAAGAAAGATGGGAAAGTTTAAAAAGTTATATATGTTATACATATATAACTAGAAAAGTTTTATATTGTCTTCCAAAAATATAATAAGCCTCTCTTTTATTCACAGTTCTTCCTATTTTCTACCTTAAGAAAGAAAAAAGATAGCACAAAACTTAAGACTTACCTAGGAAACCTATTCATACTCTAACATTATGTAATTATACCCCTACAATTACTCCAGGTAGCTACACAATATACCAGGTAAGAATCAATGCACATTATAAAGAACTTACTGTTCTTTTCTGTTCTTTCAGTAAAATAAGGGCCAGTTGGTATGAAGCCCATATGTATGTGAATGAAATAAGATAAACCCCATGATCTTCCTGCACAGAATTGCAAATATTTTTTGCATTGCTAAGGGCCAGACTCAGAACCCTTGGCAGAATTTCTCTCCTACATAAACCAATGCTTAAAGATGCTGCAAATGACCCTCTAATGATCACCAAAGAGGAATCAGAATAGGGGTAAACAACTCTCCTTCAAACCCCAACCCCTGCTGCTGGCTGCGGGATTTTCAATGTGAGCCTCTCTATGCACTCTTTATCAGTCAGAATATGGCGTTTAGCTCTTAGTTACATCCAATAAAGGACAATCTATTGTTTAATAAAGAGAACATGCGTTTGTCCCTCAGTCAAGCAAGAGCACCTGTGTCGTACTGCTTTGTAGCTCACGTGTATCCATAGTAATGAAAAGACTGAATCGTACGCGTTTCATTGCCTTTCTTGTGTTATGAAAGGCAAGTAGATGTTATAGCCATAGATAAAATTCATAGTTAAATTGCACACAGACCTTCAATCTCCCTGTATATGCCCTTGCGTCTTGCATGTTCAAAGCTAGATTATCGGGTAGGCGTTGCAGCCTGCTCGACTACATGTTAGACAAGTGTGCGTTAGTATATAACCAGAAGTTCTTCATTGTTTAAAATGTTTTTGACAGATCATCTCATCATAAAAATATAAATAATTCAGGAAGGCTGTGGGGAAAAGAACTACATTTTACAGAAGATGTTTTAAAAGTCTTCCTAGAACTTAGATAATAGAGCGTAACAGTTATTTTGTATCTAATTGATACATTTCATGTTAATTTCTTATTACCACCTTACATTTTATTAATCAAAATTATATAGCATGTGACTTTTGGCTTTCAGGGTTCTCAAAAATTTTTATTCTTTTGTTGCATGTACTGTATGTTTAGAGACAACCAGTTATATACTCAATATGGTTTTACTGTGCCTTACGCAAAGAGAAAATCTATAACCGAATGTATATCGTGGGGTGGGTAACGGAGTCTCTACTGCACTGTCAGGTGATGGCACACGGAGCGCGTCCCAGAACATTTCTGTGCTTAATTACCCAACCAAAGATCTAAAGTATGTATGTTGTACTGTAATAGGGGTTTATGCCTGGACAATTAAGTGTTTTATTTGTTTTCTGAAATGATGTGAACTTATTTTTCTAAACACTATGCTAAATAAACTTTATATTTATACATACATTATGTTGAAAAGTTGTTTATCCCTGGGAAAGCAGAGAAGAGTAAGGAAAAGAAAAAACAAAAAATCCACACACATTTCATAGGCTGGCAAGTATAAGGATAAGAAGAGTCATTTTGGGAAAATAATCTCTGTTGACCTTTACACAAAATTACCCAGTTCACTTAATTGTGCTGCATCCTCCTTCAAGCCAAGAAATGTGTCTTACTCATTTGGGTGTCCCAAATCTGAATCTGATACCCTCTAAGGTTTAGTGAAGTTAATTGAAAGGTTCAAGGACCTTTCCATTCCCAAGCCTTATTGAAAGGGCTCAGTATAAGTCCAGTACTCTTGCCTGGAAAATCCCATGGACGGAGGAGCCTGGTAGGCTGCAGTCCATGGGGTCACTAAGAGTAGGACATGACTGAGCGTCTTCACTTTCACTTTTCACTTTCATACATTGGAGAAGGAAATGGCAACCCACTCCAGTGTTCTGGCCTGGAGAATCCCAGGGATGGGGGAGCCTCGTGGGCTGCCGTCTATGGGGTCCCACAGAGTCGGACACGACTGAAGTGACTTAGCAGCAGCAGCAGCAGTATAACCCCATCTTTAAAACACTTCCATCAGCCAAAGTCTGGTTATATCACAGTTGAGTCCACCAGTGATTGGCTTAAAACTATGGATAGAACTGCATTACTGAGTGTGTAGAAGAGTCAGTCTTGGTACACTTTGATGCTCATTTTAAAATTAATGACATTTTGATGTTGTATGCCTCCCACACTGAAAAGGAAGCTAGGTAATAAAGTAGATTGGGACCAACCATACAATTCTATTACAAAACTAAAGTCATCAAATTAACTTCAAGTATTATTTCTAGAGTTTTTTTAATATTCTCATCATTCATTTGTTTAAAAGTTTTCTATGTAGTTAAACCAATTGAAGTTTGTAATGTCTCAGAGTACAGTACAGGGTCAGAGTATTATAGAATGATTATATTTCATAATTTTTTAACCAAACATTTTAAAAACATTTGACAAGATTTACTGATATACTTCAGTTTTTTTAGTAGCAAAATGATTTTTTATATTGGAGTATAGTTGATTAAAATGTATGTTATTTCAAACATATTTTGTAGCTGCTTGGAAGCTAACCAATTAAAACCCCTCAATGGGAATTCAAGCCCTTCAGCTATGTGATTCAATCCCACTTTTCCAGTGTCCCTTAATAATAAATGTGGACATTTACCTTTGTATCTCACCATTTCCTATACAGTAGATAGTAAATAAACAACACATTCAGATAATGGTCAATGCTATATAGTCAATAACAGGGTTTTAGAGATTGAGAATGGAGAATGGGTAGAGGTAGGAACATAGACTGGTCAAGGAAGGTCTCTGAGGAAGTAACACTGCAGAAGAGAGATTGAACCTTGAGAGGGAGCCAACCCACAAGACCTAGAAAAGTGCATTCCTGTCACAGAAAACAACAATGTGCTTCCCTGAGGGGAAGCACGTGGCTGGATCACACTGTTACATACTCTGTGGGTCATGTGATGGTAGATCCAGTCAAGAGATAGGCAGGGACCAGATCACAGGTAGAGTAAGCTTTATTGGTCTGTGCCAAATTGTTTGGATTTGATTCTAAGAAGCAAAGAATGACATAATGTGACTTCCACTTTAAAGTATCACCGGCCTATTCTTTGGAGAATGTTGTGGGAAGCAAGAGGAGGGCAGGAGTTAGGGAACTAAGTCATACTGTCCTAAGCTGTTGGACAGGAAATATGTCAGGAGCTCTTGAAGCACGTATGGCAGTTTGTCCACAAATGTCTCTAAAATTTTGTGCTCTCTTAACCTTCTGTCTCCACTACCTCCTGCTTTTAGTGAAAGCTTCCAGCTCCCTGCTGTGATTGGCCCAGCCTGAACCTGTGCCCTGAACTCCAGGCTAGGAGATCCAATTCCCTAATAGATATTTTCAGAATGTCCTAGTCATTATGACTCTGTATATGAATATTTAAACTATTACCTTCACTGTAAACCTGTTCCCCACTCTTGTGTTTCTTATTCATCCATTGGCCAGATAGAAAATCTGTTTCACTCTGCAGTCTTCTGTCCCTTTCTTTCCACCTCCTTCACCAGATCACTACATCAACACATGTCTGCTCTTCTACTGTTGCTTGAACCAGTTCTTTCCCCTCCATGTCTAGAATGACTGCTATAGTTTAGGCACTTAGCATTTCCTGACTGAATTATTGCAGCTTCTTCCTGCTAGGTATCCAGTGTCTGGTTCTCATTCCAGGCTACATTACAACTATACTTGGATAGAACTTTCAGAATTCAAGACTTATCCCAGCCTTATATTCCAGTTTAGGACCTTCAGTGGCTCTCCATTGCTTATGAAATACCATTTAAGCCCCTTAACATACAAAGCTTCCAAGACCCAAGTCACATGAATCTGTTCCCCACAGGGGAACAGATTCTTACCTACCCGATCTCCCAGACTATTTGTCATATCTCCAGGAAGCTCTGTCTCAGTGTCATAAACAGAATAGTTCATGGCTGATTCTGTGATCAGACAAGAAATCATAACTTCCTTTCATGTGACAGTTATCACATCACTGTGATTATATGTTCTCCTGCCAATACTTTCATCTTTGTTTCTCTGGCACTTAGTAGAGCAGAGCACAATTGTTCAGTCACTCAGTTATGGCCAACTCTTTGTGACCCTGTGGACTGCAGCACACCAGGCTTCGCTGTCCTTCACTATCTCCTGGAGCTTGCTCAAACTCATGTCCATTGAGTCAGTGATGCCATCCAACCATCTCATCTTCTGTCTTCCCTTTCTCTTCCCGGCTTCAATGAGTCAGCTCTTTACATCAGATGGCCAAAGTATTGAATCTTCAGCTTCAGCATCAGTCCTTCCAATAAATATTCACGGTTGATATCCTCTAGAATTGACTGGCAGTCCTTGCAGTCCAAAGGACTCTCTAAAGTCTTCTCCAATACCACAGTTCAAAAGCATCAGTTGTTTGGCATTCAGCCTTCTTTATGGTCCAACTCTCACACCCGTACATGACTACTGGAAAAACCACAGCTTTAACTATATGGACCTTTGCAAAATGATGTCTCTGCACTGTCTGTCTTGGTCATAGCTTTTCATCCAAGGAGCAAGCATCTTTTAATTTGATGGCTTCAATCACCATCTGCAGTGATTTTGGAGCCCAAGAAAATAAAGTCTGTCCTTGTTTCCATTGTTTCCCCATCTATTTTCCATGAAGTGATGGGATTAGATGCCATGATCTTAGTTTTTTGAATGTTGAATTTTAAGCCAACTTTTTCACTCTCCTCTTTGACCTTCATCGAGAGGCTCTTTAGTTCTTCCTTGCTTTCTGCCATTAGCATGGTGTCGTCTGTATATGTGAGGTTATTGATATTTCTCCCAGCAATCTTGATTCCAGCTTGTGCTTCATCCAGCCCGGCATTTCACATAATGTACTCTGCATAGAAGTTAAATAAGCAGGGTTACAATATCCAGCCTTGTCATACTTCTTTCCCAATTTTGAACCAGTCAGTTGTTCCATGTAAGGTTCTAATTGTTGCTTCTTGACCTGCATACAGTTTTCTCAGAAGGTAGGTAAGGTGGTCTGATATTCCCATCTCTTTAAGAATTTTCCACAGAGTCAAAGCTTTAGCATAGTCGATGAAGCAGAAGTAGATGTTTTTCTGGAATTCCCTTGATTTTTCTATGATCCAAACAAAAATTATTTGTTGAATGAATAGTGACTCTAACAGTCATCCATCCCTTTAAATCATTTCACTTGCTTGGACTAGGGAATTTTATGGCCTAACTAAAGTTTTACCCCTATTTATAGCACAAAAATAAATCAAGACATTTTGGGGTAAGGCCTAAGAGTGGTTCTGTGAATCTTCCAGCATTAGTGGATGGTCTTTATGGTGATTATTTTTCTTACTGCTCCAAAGTTTTTTCTACTCCCAAATAGAGCCTGAGTTCTAGATGACACACGTTGGCTAAAGTTTAACAAACAAGTGGGGGCATTAGCAAAAATACACTCACTAAGCATTTTTAGATCAATGTTGCAAAATAGCAATGATGTCCAGAAACACTATTTATTCCAATAAACAGATATACCTTTTAAAAAATATTCTCTCTGTGGATATATTCCTATTATTGTATTTGAACTGAGCATATGTCTAGAGTCTATGAAGAATAGGAAATGGAATGTAGAGTTTAGGCATCAGAAAATCTGGATTACATTAACCTTTAGATTTGGGAAATAGCAACTCATCTCTGTTTTTTTCCACTGAAATGGTTGTTTAGATATCATTATATGTGAGATCCATGTAGTTATAAGCAAAGAAAAAGGGTTAATAAAATGTTCTCCCTCCCCTCCACCCCACAGGTTAAGAAGATCAAATCATTTACAGAGTGAAAGTACACTGTGGCCTGCCAAGGGCTACAACTGTAAGATAAGATAATTGACATTGAGGCAACAACCTGCAACCCCTAGGACTGTTTAGAGGTGTAGAGCTAAGTGAGGTTGGGCTGGTTTTGTACCCGTCCACCTTCTTCCCCTGTATCTGCTTTGCTCCCTAATGTATCTGCCCTTCCTGCAGGTACTGGCCTACCTTCTCAGGCACCTTAAGTGAAGATTCTGGTGTGGGTGGTTAACAGTTTAAGGTATGAAGAGCCCAACACCCCACCTGGTGGATTGGCACTTTAAGGAAGCCTTTTAAAGACTCAAAAGAACCAAGCATTATGGATGATAAGTCACAGATTAATAAAACTAAGCAAGGTGTTCCCTATTTCTAAGCACAGCAGGGGTGTTGTGGGGGCAGGGAACGGGGGTGGGGGCGGGGAAGGATGGATGAATGGAGGAAAACAAAAGGTCACCCTTTCTTTTCCTAATGTGCTCCACTTCCCTACTGGGTATCAAGGACCAGACAGTGGAATCTGAGCTGTTGGATTCTTTGAAAACAATTAAGTGTAGTTTCCCCACATACATCTTATCCAGAGCTGGATAATTTTCAAGAGGATTCTTGTGTTGAAAAGTCATTAGCTATAATGAAATCATAAAAATTAGGCATAGAAAAACAAGGGTTGCTCTCGGTTTTTTGTTTTGTTTTCTTTGCTTTTTAAGGTGTGAGCTACTCAGGAGATGTACCAAAGAGAAACCCAGAACTATATTTGGTTAAAATTAGGGAATGTAATAGAGGTTTGTGTTCATTTTTATTTACTTAATAAGTATATTCATACTATGTTCTTTAATAGATGGATGACATTGAATATTTATTAGTATAAATGTAATACTCATTCCTTGGCAAATTTATTTTATTAGCACCTAACAGGAATGAGGATGGATTAAATTCTGCCCCTGCATGAAAAATCATTAGAGGTCTTAGAAATGATCAAGAGATTGGCACAACATTGTAACTCAACTATACTTCAATTAAAAAAAAAAAAACTTTTTTATGTAATCAAGTACCCTATCCCATTCATCCCAGGTAGATTTTCCAAAATATCTCTAATGAACACACACTAGTTCTAAGCATACAATCTCATCTAATAAGAATCCCTTACTTCTAGTCTCATTATAGTCATATTCTGATGTCTTAACACATACCTGTATAAATACAGATTTTTTAGTCAGATAGCAAACTGATAGTGTTATACTACTGAGCTCACAGTATGAGTCAAACTATATTAAAATAAATTTGTGTTTTTTCAAGGAGGCTAAAATTTGCCTTTAGTTATTTTATTTTCATTATTTTAAAGTTGTATTGGGCTTTCCTGGTGGCTCAGTGGTAAAGAATCTGTCTGCGAATGCAGAAGACATGGGTTGATCCCTGGTCAGGGAAGATCCCACATGCCATAGAGCAACTAAGCCTGTGCACCCCAACTACTGAGCCTGTGCTTTAGAGCCCGAGAGCCTCAACTACTGAAGCGCTCATGTTCTAGAGCCCGTCCTCTGCAACAAGAGAAGCCACTGCAATGAAAAGCTCATGCATCATGAGAGAGTAGCCCCTGCTCGCCACAACTAGAGAAAAGAGCCCATGCAGCAATGAAGGCTCGGCACAGACAAATAATAAACATTTATTATTTATAAATAATAATAAATGTTTAGAAGTTGTATTCAGGTACTACTATGTAATATCATACATATTATTAAAATTCACAAAATAAAAATCATACACATATGTAAAGATAAATAAGTTCTTATCATTGTTTATGTTCTCCAAGGAATCTTCTTGAATATCACTTGGAGGAAATGTATCCCACTTTGGAGATAAGTTCTCCAAGCTAGTGTTTTCAAATTTTTATGTGCATATAAGTAGCTTGAAGATCTTATTTAAATGTAGATTCTGATTCAATAGGCCTGGGGTGAGGTTTGAGAGTCCATGTATCTAGCTACCAGGTGATGCAGATACTACTAGCCTGGGGACCACACTTTAAGTAGTGAAGATTCATGCAGTAACTTTTCTATTACTGACCTAAATCTCAATGCAAATTGAAGTTTTAACAGTCAGTGCAATGCGTAGATGGTGCAGAGAAACTGAAGATTATCAGCCAGTAGTTATTTTAAATGGTGCATATTAAAATGTAAATTAAATGCACGAACCAGATTGAATCCATATGTAAAGTATCTAAGGTAGAAAACTATTTATTAAATACTTTAAACTCCTTAGACACATTCTCAAATATAGTAGCCATAGAAATGTTACATACAAAGTAATCCTCTCTATTTATCACAGCACATCTCCATAGAACATACAAGAAATTTTTTTCTAAAGTTATTATATGGCCTTTAAATAAAACTGCCTTTTAATTTTTTTTCTGTAATTTCAAATTTTTCATTAGTTCACACTGACAGACTGCTTTTCAGTCTTTCTTGGTCAGGTTTCTTCATGAAAACTGTTAGATGTGTCTGTAAACAAAGATGATTTTTATAAAGAAAACAGTTAAGTGCAATCTTTGATAAAAATGAATCTGATTATCACTTTATATACCTGATGACCATATGAAACTTCTCAGGGATCTGCATCATAGATGTCATAAATGTTCCCCATTCATTTTCTGTCATGTAATTTCAAAAATATGGCAACATTCAGTGAAGATTTCAGTTCCCCAGTGTCAATTTGATGAAGCCCAAGTTTTAAAAGTGCCATTGCACTTATACCTAAACATAAAACCAATTCTGTAATTAGGACCCAAGCTTGTGTACCAGAGGAACAAAGTGATAAAGAACCACTTCCAACCTCTAGAATCATCAGGATATCCGATAAACTCTCCAAGTTTGGTTCTGTTGAATCAGTTTACTTAATTTAAGCCAAACTCCAGTGTCCACGTACCCAAGTGCCAGGCTCGTCACTGGGGATTCAGAGACGAACAGACAAGTCTTTAGCACCTAAGAACTAAGTTAAGTGGATTGATATGAACCTACAAACCATTCATGCTAAAGTGTGCCTATAGAGGTATGTACAACATGTCCCTAGGAGTTGTACAAAGCCCCACAGGCAAGGTGATACTGCGTTTTAGAGAATGAATAGGAGCACTCTTGAAGGAGGAAATGGCCGCCCATTCCACTCTTCTTGCCTGGAGAATCCCATGGACAGAGAAACCTGGCAGGTTACAGTTCAGAGGGTTGCAAAGAGTTGGACACGACTGAGCACACGTGCCCAGGAGCACTCTGGCAGGGCAGAGAGAACGGATGTTCTCCAAGGATGACACAGCATTTATACCAAGGATTTAAAACTCTGTAGTCTCATGAAATGAAACTCATGACATACATCATTCTTTTTTAATTTCACTCCTTCCATGTCTATTTGCCATTTGTATATATGTCTAAGTCCTTTGCCCCTTTGAAAATCTGGTTAACTAATTTTTTGTGATTAAGTTGTAGAAATTCCTTCTATATTCTGGATATTAACCTCTTTTAAGATATATGATTTGGAAATATTTTTTCCCATTCCAAAGCATTATGTCATTTGATGAGCAGAAGTTTTTGAGTTGTATATAGTCCCATTTGTCCATTTTTGCTTTTGTGGACTGTGCTTTTAGCCTCATATCCAAGAAATCACTGCTACATCCAGTATCATGAAGTTTTTCTCCTATGTTTTCTTCTAATTCTATAAGTTCGGGGTCTCACATTTGGGCTTTTAATTCATTGAATTAATTTTTGTATATTGTGTAAGATAAAGGTCCAACTTCATTTTTTTTGCATGTAGATATCCAGGTTCCCCAGCACAATTTGTTGAAGAGACTGTCCTCTTCTCATTAAGAAAAAACTTACCCTTTTAACCATTATCTGTGTACAAACATTGTTGTTGTTTAGTCGCTCAGTCATGACTCTTGTGGCCCCATAGACTGTAACCTGCCAGTCTCCTTGTCCATGGGACTTCCTGGCAAGTATACTGGAGTGGGTTGCCATTTCCTTTTTCAGGGGTTGATCTTCCTGACCCAGGGATTGATCTGCATCTTCTGCATTGGCAGGTGGATTCTTTACCGCTGAGTCACCAGGGAAGTCCATATACAGGCATACCTTGTTTTATTGCTCTTTGCTTTATTGAGCTTCACAGATACTGCATTTTTTTTTGTTTTGTTTTACAAATCGAAGGTTTTTAGAAATCCTGCATTGTCAGATGATAATTAGCATTTTTTAGCAATAAAGTTTTTAAAATTAAACCAGGTACATTGTTTTTTAAGACATAATGTTATTGCATATGATAGACTACAGTATTATATAAACATCATTTTACATGCACTGGAAAACAAAAAACTTTGTGTGACTCACTTTATTATAATATTTGTTTTATTGCAGTGGTCTGGAACTGAATTTACAATATCTCTTTAGTAAGTATAAACATATATGTACATATATGTGATTTATTATAAGAAGTTGACTCACTAGATTAAGGCTCAAAAGTCCCAAGATTGTCAGGGTGACTTGGCAAGCTGAAGAGTGGGGGGACCAATCGTTTAGTCCCAGTCCAAATTCGAAGGCCTGAGAATCAGAAGAGTTGACGATGTAGTTTCAGTCTGAAGTCCAGCCAGTCTGGGACTCAGAAAGAGCCAATGTTTCAGTCTGAGACCAGAAGCAAGAAAAAAAAAGCAAATGTTCCTGTTCAAAAGCAACCTGGGAAGAACTCTCTCTTACTCAGGGGAATGTCAGCCTTTTTGTTTTTAATGTTCAACCAAATATCTGAGCATCCCATAGCCCAGTCAAATTTGTATCTAAAATTAACCATCACACACTGCCACAATTCTGGGAATTGGTGATGGACAAGGAAGCCTGGTGTGCTGCAGACCATAGGGTCACAAAAAATTGGATACGACTGAGTGACTGAACTGAACTGAATTGAACTGCCACTTACTAGCTGAGTGGCCCTGGGCAGATTATTGTATCTTCCTGTGCATCAAGGCCCTTATCTGTAAACTGGGAATAATTATAGAATCTGTGCTGTGCTGTGTTTAGTTGCTCAGTTGTGTCCAACTCTTTGTGACCCCATGGACTGTAGCCCACAAGGCTTCTCTGTCCATGGGTATTCTCCAGGCAAGAATACTGGAGTGGGTTGCATGCCCTCCTCCACTTATAGTATCTACCTTATAGATTTCCTGCGAGGATTATACAAAATCATGCATGCAAAGCCCTTAGTGAAACACGTAATAATTGTTATTACTGTTAACTTTTAAGTTACTGCATAGGATTCCATTGTTTGGACAGATTAGAATTGATTTAACTGATTCTCTACTATTAAATTTCAATTCTTTCTAGTTTTTTTGTTTCTAGTATTTCTTATTATTGAAAACTGCTTTCAAGAATATCTGTGTAAAATTGTAAATAAGTCAGAGTTTTGGCTAGTTTGTTACATTCTTTGTGTTCCTAGATTTTGTATTGAAATTATTTTCCAAAATGGAAATGACTTTATTGTTATGCCCATTTATCAAAGTAATGTGTTAATTTGATTCACACAAGACAAAATCATAAAGCATAATATGAAGGAATTCCTTGCAATCTGATCCCCTAAAGATAACCATACAAATTGGTGAATACATTTCTATAATTTTTTCTGCATGTATATTTATGTATAAGTTTAAACAGTGGGACAGTGCTGACCACGTTTGTTCGCCTCTCATTATAATGCGGATATCTTTCCATATTAGTCTGCTTCATATTTTCACTGATAGCATCAAATTCCATTATATGAATAGCCATAGCATATTTAAGTAATGCTCAATTCATGAACACTTGAATCGTTGGAGTTTTTGTTGTTATAAAGATGTTGTTGGGTGTGGGGATGTTTTAGGGTATTGGAATTATTCTTTGTTTTGTCTGTAGTGTTGCTTACCAGAAAAAAAAATCTATGTGTGTATTAAAAAGCCCTCAGAACTGCACACCATAAAAAGATAAGAAATTTTTCTATATGTAACATTTTTAATAAACCAAATTACTGAAATTAAAACCAAAAAAAAAAAAGAATATCTGTGTAGGTATATCTTTGAGTATATCCATGCTCCTGCTGCTGCTAAGTCACCTCAGTCGTGTCTGACTCTGTGCGACCCTTTTGACAGCAGCCCACCAGGTTTCCCCGTCCCTGGGATTCTCCAGGCAAGAACAGAGTGGGTTGCCATTTCCTTCTCCAATGCATGAAAGTAAAAAGTGAAAGTGAAGTCGCTCAGTTATGTCCGACTCTAGCGACCCCATGGACTGCAGCCTACCAGCCTCCTCCATCCATGGGATTTTCCAGGCAAAAGTACTGGAGTGGGGTGCCATTGCCTTCTCCAGAGTATATCCATAATTATTTCATTAAAATTAATCTTTGTAAGTGATATCACTCAGTCAAGCAGATAACTAAAGCTTTCAATAAATACATACCCATAACCGTTGCACCTTGGCTTTGCAACACCTTGTTCTTGAGGTGATTATATTTCTCAGCTTCACGGATACTGAGCTTGACTGCGTGACCTGCTTTGGCCATTGGAATGTGAGCAGATATAACATTCAACCAAAGCTTTAAATGCACTTGTGTGGACTGACTTGCTGCCTTAGATATTCTACCTTTTTATAATTTTACCATGAGAATATCATTCCCTGGGTATCTTTTAGTTGCAGAATGAAGGACACGTGGATCAATCCTGAACTCAATTCACAGCCCAAATCAGAGTCACCCTAGTTGACGCTCAGATGTAGGGGTGAAAAAATACTTGTTGGAGATCAGCCCTGGGATTTCTTTGGAAGGAATGATGCTAAAGCTGAAACTCCAGTACTTTGGCCATCTCATACGAAGAGTTGACTCAGTGGAAAAGACTCTGATGCTGGGAGGGTTTGGGGGCAGGAGGAGAAGGGGACGACGGAGGATGAGATGGCTGGATGGCATCACTGACTCGATGGACATGAGTTTGAGTGAACTCTGGGAGATGGTGATGGACAGGGAGGTCTCATGGGGTAGCAAAGAGTCAGACACAACTGAGCGACTGAACTGAACTGAACTGAACTGAAGTCACTAAGATATTATGATTATCTGTTAAAACATTGTTGCATCAATAACTGATTTACGTACAGAGAGATGAGATCATCAGATTTATTGGTCATACTCCAGTGATCTAATGTGCCTAGGGTCATCCCAGAGTACCAAGTCTGTTATCATCCTTCTTCCAGACCCCTCCCTACCAAATCACTGAACCTACATATAAGCTCACTCCTCTTTTTTTGGGTTACTGCCAAAATCAAAAGCTTCCAAAATCTATTGGAGAAAATGTTCATGATGAGGAGTTATGGAAACTTCTTAGATTCACCTTGAGAATTCTTAAAAAGGGTTCCTGGAGTCTAAACTCTTCATTAGCTTTTCCCAACATGTGTTTCAAAGAACATTTGTCCTTTGAAATGCTCACAAAATCCACAAAAATGGATTCAATTTTGGCCACTTAAGTGATCACTTAAATGTTGGAAATGTTTTTTGGGGGGAATGTATTTTTTTGAAGATGTCTTTTATGACATTCTTGAATGTTCATAATGCACACAAGCATATGAAATTATTGGAGAAAACTCACAGTAAAGAAATATGATAAGATTCTTCATGTCCCAATCTTAATTTACACTGGCCCTTTTATTCTAGCAATATCTCAGTATCTCTTATTATCTGAGAAGCTAGTATTCTACAGAATCCATTTTGTGGAAACTTAACTCAGAAGGTAGACTCCCTAATGAAATTTCAGGCTTTATACAGGCCAACTAGGATAGATATTTTAGGCATCTGTAGTACCTATTATACCATGTCGCATTATGTATGTGTATCAGTTAGTATACAGGGCAACCTACTGTTTTCAGAGACCCAAAATTACAGTGACTTCAGTAAGACAGGAGTTTATTTCTTTCACCTAAGTGTCCAGAGGTTAGTAGTCTAGGTTGATAGTTGATAAGGTAGTTCTGCCTTCTCTGGGTCATCTAGGATCCCAGGTTGGCAGTTGCCTCTGTGACCCTCAACATTGATTTCCAATCCCTGTCACTTCTTAGCCTAAAGGAAGAAAGAAGTCTACAGGGGGACTTCCACTTTAAGAAACCATCAATATTGGTTATGTCACTTCTGACATATCATTGGCCCAATCCTGGTCACATATCCAATGCCTAGCTCCCAGGGAAATATACCTCCAGCTAGGTGGCCACATGTCCTACTGGAGGGTCAAATAATTCTATTCCTAAAAGGAATAAGGGGACAATAGACACTGGGGGTCAATTAGTGGTATCTGCCACTGCATTTAGCTTATTTGCTTGAAACCTCTGGCCTCTCCCTTCCAGGTAACAAAATGGAAGTAGTCACATAAATGAGTTAGGAAATGCCATATTTCCTCCACAGATCTATAGTTGCTGCTTCCATCAGAATGACAAACACCATCTTTAATTCACCATTGTCTCCTACCTCCTTAAAACATCTGACACAATGTACAATTCCTAGCTTAAAATGCAGCTCATTTTTCGATATCCAGACTCACAAGTAATCAAAGAAATGTAAGCACCTGAGGGCAAAGGGAGTATCTTACCATTGTTGTTGGAACAATGTCAAACACTATAGGTGCTTGGAAAATAAATGTTTCATGGATGAATGAGATGCCAGCTCTAAAAACGGAATGGGATGCCATCATCTCCTTTAAAGTAAAGGTGGTGTTTACTGCTGGTGTAGATGCAGCCAAGCAGATAGTTCCACATAGAGCAGGTGGAAGTATAAATTAGTATAACCTTTTCAGAGGGCAATTCATCAAAATACAAGTACAAAAAGAAACAAATTTTTGTTGGTCACATGGGCAAAAGTATAAACATTTGTTAATATATTATCTTGATGAAGGTATCGGGAAGCATGCTTTTTGACATATTACTGGTGGGAGTCTATTTGTAGTAACCACTGTGGAGACATTTTGGGAATGCCTAGTACAGTAAAAATGCATATATTCTGACTCAATACTTTCTACTCTAGAGATTTGTCTTACAGATACATTTGCATAGTTGTGATGTTCATATAAATAAGGATACTCAATACAGACCTGTTTGTAGCGGCAAAAGACTAGAAAAAGCTTAGATGTCCTTCACTGGGAGGGGAGCAATTAAATGCATTGTAGCTATTTAAAAATATATTGTTAAAATTGTGAAAGTCAAAATACACAAGAGTATTTTTACCACCATAAATTGATGGGCTCTTAAAAAAGTGGCAGAGAGAGATACCCACACTCACATTTGTGTACATACACACACACACACACATATATATTTAACTCAGTTATGTCCAACTCTTTATGACCCTATGGACTGTAGGCTCCTCTGTCCATGGGATTCTCCAGGCAAGAATATTGGAGTGGGTAGTCATTTTCTTCTCCAGGGGATCGTCCCGATCCAGGGACCGAACCCACATCTACCAGGGTCTCCTGCATTGCAGGCAGATTCTTCACTGCTGAGCCACCAAGGAAGCAATATATAGAGAGAGAGACAGAGAGAGAGAATCTGAGGAAGAAGAAACATGCTTGAAGGTCAGAGATGGAAGGATAACTTGTTAACTGTTATATTCTTAAGGGTTTTTTTTTATCATATATCACTTTTTCAACAGAAGTAAAAAAAAACTTTGAGGAGTTCCTTGGTGGCCTAGTGGTTAGGATTCCAGGCTTTTACTGCCATGACCAGGTCCAATCCCTGGTTGGGGAACTGGGATCCTGCAAGCCAGGCAATATGACCAAAAAGTCACAATTTATATGTTTTGATGCTGTAATTCTCTTTCTAGTACTATATCCCAATGAAATAATTTGAAATACAAATAAAAATTTATGCCCACTATGCATTCAAAAACTTAGAAATAACCCAAACATCAAATATTATGGGAACAGCAGTGAAAGCTATTTTTGTTAACATTTTCTTTTTTTTTTTTGACATTTTCAGTAATACTGGAAAATGATATAATGAAAAAGCACACAAACAGAAAGCTTAATAAAAAGATTATAAGTACATGTGATGGAACATTATCAGTTGCTGACCCTGGGGAGTAGCACTGCAGATGCACATTATTCTCTTTCTCTATATTTGTGTATTTAGTACCAGTCAGAGCTCTTCTGACTGTAAGTGACAGAAACCGAAATCAAACTAGTTTAATTAAAAGGATATTTATTGGCTTACTGAATCAGTTACTAGGACTGACTGGAACCAGGGACTCTTTCTAAATCTCTCTGTATATTGGGATTAATGTCACCTATGGTAGATCTGCCTTCTCCACGAGCCTTAGGACTCTGTAATCAGGAGCTCCCAGATTCACATTTCCTAGTTTTTCCACTACAGAAAGCAAAGAATGTTCCCTCATTCTCTGGGGTCTGTGACAGATCCAGCTAAAATAATCCCAACAAAAAATTTGGGCCCATTTTAGATCACATAACCAATCCCAGTGGCCAGGGTGGTGGTGTAGTGAGAGAGGGTAGTGCACAGGAAGGCAGGTTTATGGAAGAAGACAGCACCAACCAGGAGGTAGGAAAGTTCAGTTCAATTCAGTCACTCAGTCGTGTCCGACTCTTTGCAATCCCATGAATCGCAGTATGCCAGGCCTCCCTCTCCATCACCAATTCCCGGAGTTTACCCCAAACCAGGAGGTAACAGGATCTATTCTGCTTGAGTTTGGGGCGAGTCAGTGCAATCTGCATTCCCCATGCTGTAACAGAATTGTTTTTTAAAGAAAAGACAGCAACACCCACTACGGCCAGATGGTTAGTGTGATAAGGAGTGTGCAATGTACCAGGAAAAGAAGAGAGCTGCGGGGCCATCAAAATAGCAACTGTCCATTGCACTGTATTTTCAACGAATGTGTTCACTTGGATAATCAGGAAAAAAGTTTTCAAGTGAGAAAAGAACACCATTTCCTTTCTCTCTCTTGCCCTGGGGTTTAGTGGTAACTTTGGAATATTTCCTTATCTGCCTTCTGTTCACTTGAAAAAAGTTATATTCACCTTCTAATTAGAACTTGAAATCAAACTTGCTCTCCCTTAAATGGCCTGGTAAAATAATTTTCTGAAGCCCAGAACCTGGTTATTTGTTTTTTCCCTACATGTCACCTTCCAGGCAACAGAAACATAGCTTACATATGAGTCCTATCCTATAGTTTGAATTTTGAGGTGAGGCTCAAGTCCAGAGGCCCTGGTTTCTGCATCTCTCTCCCAGTGCTAGACTGGCCAAGTCTGAGTTTATTGACCTTCACAGCACAATACAAAATATGCTTGTTTGCTTTCGTCTGTTCGGATGGGCAAGGAGTCCTGTCTGAGTCTGCCTTCCACTGTTTGGTTTGCCAATTCTTTTGTGTATTTTAGTCCCTTTCTGTACACATTGCTAGACACCTTTCCTAATGGCTGTTTATCTCAATGCTTTGAAAAAAATTATATAATGTGTCCTTATGGCTTAATTCATTCTTTTTATAAAGTTACAAGACTAAGCATCAACCCATAATGGAATACACTTGTTACAAATTTATTTCTAAATCTAGAAGAAGCAATGATTATCATACTGCTGCTGCTGCTGCTAAGTCACTTCAGTAGTGTCCGACTCTGTGTGACCCCATAGACGGCAGCCCACAAGGCTCCCCGTCCCTGGGATTCTCCAGGCAAGAACACTGGAGTGGGTTGCCATTTCCTTCCCCAATGCATGAAAGTGAAAAGTGAAAGTGAAGTCACTCAGTCGTGTCCGACTCTTAGCGACCCCATGGACTGCAGCCCACCAGGCTCCTCCGTCCATGGGATTTTCCAAGCAAGAGTACTGGAGTGGGGTGCCATTGCCTTCTCCAGATTATCATACTAGATATAGGATAAAAACTGGGCTTCCCTGGTGGCTCAGATGGTAAAGAATCTGCCTGCAATGTGGGAGACCTGGGTCTGAGCCTTGGGTCAGGGAGATCCCCTGGAAAGGAAATGGCTACCCACTCCAGTATTCTTGCCTGGAGAATTCCATGGACAGAGTAATTCCCCACAGTCCATCAGGTCGCAAAAAGTTGGACATGACTGAGCGACTAACATTTTCACTTTTTTCAGGATAAAAATTACATTTAATTATAAAAAGTTGAAGATGAAACACATCCCTTCTTTTGATTTTTAATTGTGGTAAAATATAAGAATATGAAATTTACTCTTGCAACCTTTTTTCAGTTCATAGTGTTAAGTACATTCACACTGTTGTGCAACCAGTCTCCAGAATTACGTTCATCTTGCAAAACTGAAACTCTATACCCATTAAACAAAAACTTCCCATTCCTCCCTCCTTATAACTCCTGACAACCACCCTTTTATTTTCTGACTTATGAATTTGACTACTCTAGATACTTCATATAAATAGAATCATACAATATTTTTTCTTTTGTGACTGGCTTATTTCACTTAGAAAAATATCCTTAAATTTCATCCACGTTGTAGCATGTGTCAGAATTCCATTTTTTAAGGCTAATATTCCATATATATATATATATATGTATATACTCACACACATGGCATCTTGTTTATCCATTCATACATCAAGGAACATGAGTTTTATCTTCCATTTTTTTTGTAACTATAAATAATGCTGCTATGAAAATGAGTATACAAATATCTCTCTGAGGCTGTTTAAATTCTTTTGGGAATATATTCAGAAGTGTAATACTGGTCCCATGGTAATTCTATTTTTAATTTTTTGAGGAACTGCTATATTGTTTCTTGGGCTTCCCTGGGAGCTCAGCTTGTAAAGAATCTGCCTGAAATGTAGGAGACCCCAGTTCAAGTCCTGGGTCAGGAAGGTCCCCTGGAGAAGGGATAGGCTACCCACTTCAGTATTCTTGGGCTTCTCTGGTGGCTCAGACAGTAAAGAATCCACCTGCAATGCGAGAGACCTGGGTTTGATTCCTGGATTGGGCAGATCCCTTGGAGGAGGGCATGGCAACCCACTCCAGTATTCTTGCCTGGAGAATCCCCATGGCGGGCTACAGTCCATGGGGTTGCAAAGAGTTGGACATGACTTTGTGACTAAGCACAGCATACTGTTTCTCATAGCAACTGCACCATTTAGCATTCCTACCAAGAGTGTACAAGTGTTCTAGTTTCTTCACATCCTGGCCAATACGTGCTATTTTTTGGACTTGGTAGTGGCCATTGTAACAGGTATGAGATGAGAATCTCATCTATTCTTAGCCACTCATTTTGTGTATGAGGAACTGAGACCCAGTCGTTTTAAATAGATTGTCCTAAATAGTGCAAATCATATGAGGGAACAAAGTGCAGTGGTTAAAATACTGCACTCTGGATCTAGATTCCCACTGTTTAATCCTGGCTCTGCCACTGACTGGCTGTGTAACCTTGGGCACGTTACTTAACTTCTCTGTGTCAGTTTTCTTATCTGTATAATTTAAGGGTACCTGCCTCATAGAGTTGTTGTTTTAAGGACTAAATGAGATAGGACAGGTAAAGTGCAGCTCGAAAATGGCCACCGTTTTTTGACAGTCCTGCTATTGGAAGGTGGCACCTAATTTCCCTCCCCTTGAATCTACACTAGCCAGAGACACTCAGTTGTCAGTAATAAAATGCAAGTAGAGTAATGCTGCTTGACTTCCCAGTCTGAGTCAGAAAAAGACTTTCAACTTGTGCCTTGGTCTCCAGGCACTCTCTCCGCGGGAATCCATCTGCAGATAAGTATGACTGTCCTGCTAGAGAAACCATATGGAGAGACCCTGAAACTACGCAGAGAAAGAGGGGTTTGTTTCATTGAACTCAGCTTTTCTGCCATCCTGACAAGGTGCCAGGCATTTGAATGAACCTCTGTGGTACCCTCCAGACCAAACCAACTGTCAGCTAAACAAAAATAACCTCAGTCAATAACACATTAAGCCAAAGGACTGCCAGCCAAGTTTTGCCCAAATGCTATTTTTACATAATTAGTTTTGGCATTAAATGACACAGCAATTGATCACCAGGGCACTAGAATGTAAGCTCTCTAAAGGCAGGTATTTTTGTCTTCATTGTTATTTCCTCAGGACTTAGAGCAATGCCTGGCATATAATAGATGTTCAATAAAGATTTGCTCAGTGAATGGATGAAAATTAAACTTTGTTTTTATTAGTGGTAGAAGATTATCAGAACCAGTCTGCTGATCAGAGCTCTCTGTATCACTCCATGCTGACCTAAAAGATACTGACCATTTTATTTCTCCTGAGATTTTTAGGGCCTTATAAAACTTTTGATGTATTCTCAAAAATTAGTGGTAAGGTATACTCCAAGTTGCAAAGGTTGGAGAACATCAAAAGAAACTGCATGGTGTTTCCTTTTCTTAACTTTTATTATTTAAATTTTTTTCCTTCTATGAAGTTAATTTTTATCAGAGTATAATTGCTTTATAATGTTGTATTAGATTTTGCTGTACAATGAAGTGAATCAGCCATATGCATACATATATCCCCTCCCTCTTGCACTTTCGTCCCACCTACCCCTATCCCACCCCTCTAGTTCATCACACAGAACTGAGCAGAGCTTCCTGTGCTTTATAGCAGGTTCCCACTAGTTATCTATTTTACATATGGTACTGTATCCCAAAGAAAGGCAATGCCAAAGAATGCTCAAACTACCGCACAATTGCACTCATCTCACATGCTAGTAAATTAATGCTCAAAATTCTCCAAGCCAGGCTTCAGTAATACATGAACTGTGAACTTCCAGGCTTCAGCAATACGTGAACCATGAACTTCCAGATGTTCAAGCTGGTTTTAGAAAAGGCAGAGGAACCAGAGATCAAGTTGCCAACATCCACTGGATCATCGAAAAAGCAAGAGAATTCCAGAAAAACATCTATTTCTGCTTTGTTGACTATGCCAAAGCCTTTGACTGTGTGGATCACAATAAACTGTGGAAAATTCTGAAAGAGATGGGAATACCAGACCACCTGACCTGCCTCTTGAGAAACCTGTATGCAGGTCCGGAAGCAACAGTTAGAACTGGACATGGAACAAAAGACTGGTTCCAAATAGGAAAAGGAGTACATCAGGCTGTATATTGTCACCCTGCTTATTTAACTTATATACAGAGTACATCATGAGAAACGCTGGGCTGGAAGAAGCACAAGCTGGAATCAAGATTGCCGGGAGAAATATCAATAACCTCAGATATGCAGATTACACCCCCCTTATGGCAGAAAGTGAAGAGGAACTAAAAAGCCTCTTGATGAAAGAGAAAGAGGAGAGTGAAAAAGTTGGCTTAAAGCTCAACATTCAGAAAACGAAGATCATGGCATCTGGTCCCATCACTTCATGGCACATAGATGGGGAAACAGTGGAAACAGTGTCAGACTATTTTTTGGGGCTCCAAAATCACTGAAGATGGTGAATGCAGCCATGAAATTAAAAGATGCTTACTCCTTGGAAGGAAAGTTATGACCAACCTAGATAGCATATTCAAAAGCAGAGACATTACTTTGCCAACAAAGGTCCGTCTAGTCAAGGCTATGGTTTTTCCAGTGGTCATGTTTGGATGTGAGAGTTGGACTGTGAAGAAAGCTGAGTGCCAAAGAATTGATGCTTTTGAACTATAGTGTTGGAGAAGACTCTTGAGAGTCCCTTGGACTGCAAAGAGATCCAACCAGTTCATTCTAAAGGAGATCAGTCCTGGGTGTTCTTTGGAAGGAATGATGCTAAAGCTGAAACTCCAGTACTTTGGCCACCTCAGGTGAAGAGTTGACTCATTGGAAAAGACTCTGATGCTGGGAGGGATTGGGGGCAGGAGGAAGAGGGGATGACAGAGGATGAGATGGCTGGATGGCATCACCAACTCGATGGAGGTGAGTTTGAGTGAACTCCAGGAGTTGGTGATGGACAGGGAGGCCTGGCGTGCTGCGATTCATGGGGTCGCAAAGAGTCAGACACGACTGAGCGACTGAACTGAACTGAACTGAACTGAATTGAGTGTATATATTTCAATGTTAATCTCCCAGTTCATCCCACCCTCCCTCAATACTACAATGTTGTTTTTTTAGTCGCTAAATTATGCCCAGTTCTTTGCGACCCCATAGACTGTAGCCTGCCAGTCCTCTGTCCATGGGACTTCCAGGCAAGAACACTGAAGTGGATTGCCAGTTCCTCTCCAAGGGATCTTCCCAACCCAAAATGGAACGAACCTGCATCTCCTGCATTGCAGACAGATTCTTTACTGTTGAGCCACCAAGGAAGTCCCAAAATGACAATACCAGGCAATTAAAACCGGTAGCTTATTAAATCCTAACAACCCTGTAAAGTTTATATCATTTTCTTCCTTTCTACAACATTAAGATCCTAGGGCTCGAAGAGTTTAGGTACTTTGCCCAACCAAAGATGAGAAACGGAGCTTCAGGATTTGAACCTAGATCTGCCTCTTCCTTGAAAAACACTTTTCAGTCTAGAAAACTGTTCATAAAGATTATCAGCACACAACAGTGAGTAAAGAGGGCCTGTTGCTTTAAAAGTCGGGAATAGCCCATTTAAGTCCCAGCTGCTGGCCAGTCACGAGGTTTTCTTTAACTCACTTATCTCATTTTCCTCAACCAGAAAACGGGAAAAGTGGCCCCTGTCCTGCCTACCTTACAGTGATGTGGGTGATTCTAAGAACCCAAACACTTCTTGCAAACATGCTCCTATAGAAAAACCTTCCCATGGCAACAAAGATAGGAAAAAGATGTGCAAAGGTTTTTGAGATCCTACATAAATGAACATTTTTGACAAAATATTGGGAATCAGGGATTCCAAAGTTGAAAAAAATCTTCAGCAAAGTTCATTGAGTTCAAAAGAAATGAGTGTTAAGACAATTAAGATCTTTTGAGATAAAGGATATATTCATCTAAAGTGAAATTTTTACTCAAAATATAATTGTCACTGGTTCTATCACTAGTCCAGGAACTAATACCCCACATGCCATGGAGCAACTAAGCCTATGTGCCACAACTACTGAAGCCCATATGCTCCAGAGCCCTTGCTCTGCAACAAGAGAAGCCACCGCAATGAGAAGCCCACGCACCACACCTGGAGAGCAGCCCCCCTCACCGCAACTAGAGAATGTGCAGCAATGATGACCCAGTGCCGCCAAAACTAAACAAAAAATAAACTAATAAAATAAAATTACAAAAATATAATTGTCAATGTAGTCAGGCTTCGGGTACCAGCTGAGTTGCTTTACCCTCACAGACTCAACCATTTTTTCTAAAGTACATCTTTTTTGCTGAGGTGAAAATGTTAGGAGGAAATCCAGCCTCACCAACGTGCCACAGCAAGACCCTCCAGCCCCATTTCGTGCTGTTGCTGAACCAGACTACCTGATCAGACTTCCTTTGCCTTAGGGTAAATTCCATTTGGAGTCTCATGTTGCTCTCTTCCACTGATTGGCCCCCATTAATATATCTTGGTCCTTCAATATGTTCTATTAACGTTGAGCCACAGAAGAGAAATCATTGGTTATTGGAAATTTCTGTAAATTAACTCTTTTCACCCCTACCTTCCCTCTATAGCATTCAATTCTGAAAACCAAGGGCTCCTTGATCTGAGTAGCCTTTGTCAAGCCACAGAAGATCCTGTTACACATTTTCTCTAGGGCCTAGGGGGTCTCTTTGACAAATATTTGCATAACTATTTTCAGCTTCTCAAGTGATACTTGAAAACAAAACAAAACAAACAAAAACAAACAGAACCTGTACCAAGGGGGGGTCTTACTGTTTTTAAATAGAGACAACGTTTAAATGTGATTTATTTGGCTGAAGTTCTGTCTAAACTGCAACCTTACCAGGCTAACACACAGTGAGACATACATGTGGGTGCATGCGTGTGCACACACACACACACACTGAGCTAGGTTTAGTCCCCCTAACTCAGATCCCTATATGTTTCTATGACCTATGACTGTATACACACAGATAGTTCTTAACTCTAACTTGCAAAGTCTAATACAGATATGAATATGTTAAAAGTGTAAATTTTACTATTACAACTGTAGAACTCAATTCAGCAAACCATATTTAAGGTTATATAAAAGTATCAAATTTACCAAGAGAGTTTCTGAGATTTAAACTGGTTTAAGAGCAAGTAATTTATAAACTCATCTTTCTGAATTTATGTCTTTTCAACTTTCCACCACTTAAAACTCCATCAACACTCCATTTGTTTAGAATATCTAGAATCACAGTTTCTAAAATATACCATCCAGGTTATGGGTGCTGGATCTGTGGTCAGTAGACCTGGGATTCAACCCAACCTGTGACTTCGTGAAGGCAGATCCTTCTTGAGTCACTTAGTACCTGTGTCATAAGATTGTTGTGAAAATTAATGAGAAAAATGAAATAACATTGTCAAGCCTAGAGCAAGTACTTGAAAACATCAGCTATTGCACTATCATCAAAAAGTCTACAGATACATTCTGGAGAGGGTATGGAGAAAAGGGAATCCTCCTGCACTGTTGGTGGGAAGGTAAATCGGTGCAGCCGCTGTGGAAATCAGTATGGAGATTTATTGCATGTATGTACATGTAAAGTCGCTTCAGTCATGCCCAACTCTTTGTGACCCTATGGACTGTAGACTGCCAGGCTCCTCTATCCATGGGATTCTCCAGCGAGAATACTGGAGCAGGTGGCCATGCCCTCCCCCAGGGGATCCCTGCCTTCCAACCCAGGGATCAAAGCTGTGTCTCCTGGGTCTCTTGCACTGGCAGGCTGATTCCTTACTGCTAGTGCCACCTGGGAAGTCCATGGAGGTTTCTTAAAAAACTAAAAGTAGAGCCACCATGTGATCCACCAGGCCCACTCCTGAACATATATCCAAAAAAAAACACCCTAATTCAAAGAGACATGCACCTCAGTGTTCATAGCAGCACTGTTTACAATAGCCAAAACATGGAAAAAACACAAGTGTGCATCAACAGACAATTCATTTAAGAGGATGGGGGGTGGTGTGTGTGTGTGCGTGTGTGTGCAATGGAATATTACTTAGCCATAAAAAAAGAATGAAATACTGTCACTTGCAGCAACATGGATGGACCTAGAGAATATCATATTAAGTGAAGTAAGTCAGAGAAAAACAAATATTACATTATCACTTGTATGTGGAATCTAAAAAAATAATACAATTGAATTTATTTACAAAACAGAAACAGACTTAAAACAGAATAAAAACTTATGGTTAACCAAAGGTGAAAGGGAGTGGGAGAGGGATAAATCAGGAGTACTAGAGACAAACTACTATGCATAAGATAAATAAGCAACCAAGATTTACTGTACAGTGTATCAGTTCAGTTCAGTCACTCAGTCATGTCCAACCCTTTGTGACCCCATGGACTGCAGCACGCCAGGCTTCCCTGTCCAGCACCAGTCCCAGAACTTGCTCAAACTCATGTCCATCGAGTCGGTGATGCCATCCAACTATCTCATCCTCTGTCGTCCCCTTATCCTTCTGCCTTCAGTTTTTCCCAGCATCAGGGTCTTTTCCAATAAGTCAGTTCTTCATATCAGGTGGCCAAAATATTGGAGTTTCAGCTTCAGCATCAGTCCTTCCAATGAATATTCAGGACTGATTTCCTTTAGGATGGACTGGTTGGATCTCCTTGCAGTCCAAGGGACTCTCAAAGGTCTTCTCCAACATCACAGATCAAAAGCATCAATTCTTTGGTGCTCAGCTTTCTTTATAGTCCAACTCTCACATCCACACGTGCTGCTACTGCCAAGTCGCTTCAGTCGTGTCTGACTCTGTGCGACCCCATAGACGGCAGCCCACCAGGCTCCCCCGTCCCTGGGATTCTCCAGGCAAGAACACTGGAGAGGGTTGCCATTTCCTTCTCCAATGCGTGAAAGTGAAAAGTGAAAGTGAAGTCGCTCAGTCATGCCCGATTCCTAGCGACCCTAGGACCTTTGTTGGCAAAGTAACTTCTCTGCTTTTTAATATGCTGTCTAGGTTGGTCATAACTTTTCTTCCAAGGAGCAAGCGTCTTTTAATTTCATGCCTGCATTGGAGCAAAAAAAAAAAGTCTGTCACTGTCTTCCTTGTTTCCCCATCTATTTGCCATGAAGTGATGGGACCAGAAGCTATGATCTTGGTTTTCTGAATGTTGTGCTTTAAACCAACTTTTTCACTCTCCTCTTTCTCTTTCATCAAGAGACTTTTTAGCTCTTCTTCATTTTCTGCCATAAGGGTGGTGTCATCTGCATATCTGAGGTTATTGATATTTCCCCCGGTAATCTTGATTCCAGCTTGTGCTTCATCCAGCCCAGCATTTCACATGATGTACTCTGCATGTAAGTTAAGTAAGCAGGGTGACAATATACAGCCTTGACGTACTCCTTTTCCTATTTGGAACCAGTCTGTTGTTCCATGTCCAGTTCTAACTGTTGCTTCTTGACCTGCATACAGATTTCTCAGGAGGCAGGTCAGGTGGTCTGGCATCCCCATCTCTTTTAGAATTTTCCACAGTTTGTTGTGATCCACACAAAGGGTTTGGCATAGTCAATAAGTAGGAATAGATGTGTTTCTGGAACTCTTTTGCTTTTTTGATGATCCAACGGATGTTGGCAATTTGATCTCTGGTTCTTCTGACTTTTCTAAATCCAGCTTGAACATCTGGAAGTTCACGGTTCACGTACTGTTGAAGCCTGGCTTGGAGAATTTTGAGCATTACTTTGCTAGCGTGTGAGATGAGGGCAATTGTGCAGTAGTCTGAACATTCTTTGGCATTGCCTTTCTTTGGGGTTGGAATGAAAATTGACCTTTTCCAGTCCTGTGGCCACTGCTGAGTTTTCTAGATTTGCTGGCATGTTGGGTGCAGCACTTTCACAGCATCATCTTTGAGGATTTGAAATAGCTCACCCGGAATTCCATCACCTCCACTAGCTTTATTTGTAGTGATGTTTCCTAAGGTCCACTTGACTTCATATTCTAGGATGTCTGGCTCTAGGTGAGTGATCACACCATCGTGATTATCTGGGTCATGAAGATCTTTTTTGTATAGTTCTTCTGTTTATTCTTGCCATCTCTTCTTAATATCTTCTGCTTCTGTTAGGTCCATACCGTTTCTGTCCTTTATCGAACCCATCTTTGCATGAAACATTCCCTTGGTATCTCTAATTTTCTTGAAGAGATCTCTAGTCTTTCCCATTCTATTGTTTTCTGCTAATTCTTTGCATATGGGACTATAAAAACATTTTGTAATAACCTATAATGGAAAATAATATAAAATGAAAAAATATATATAGCTGAATTACTTTGCTGTACTCCTGAAACTAACACAATATTTTAAATCAACTATACTCCAATTAAAAAAAGTTACAAACAAAACCTCATCAGCCATTGTAATTAGTATAATTTTTGTCAAATTTAATGCTAAGAATATTTGAGTTTCACAAACTATACTTACCGTTTCCTGTTCCCATCAGTGCCATTGCCTTCATTTCTATGACCACAGCAAGTTATTTACGTTGTCTTTACAACAATAGGTACTTTTCATCTCTCTTAGACATGCTCAAGGTTGTAAAATGCACAAAGCAAAAAGTAATTCAATTGGAAAGACTGAGTCTCTTGTTAGTGTCAAGATATTTAAACATTTAGCTCAAGTATTGATTCTTTTGCATTAAAATCAATTTTAGATGTTAACAATTGCTAATCTAATTGCTAGTGATGCTGCAATTAACAGAAGAACACAAATCATGGGCATCAAGTACACATTAAAGTCAAATAACAAGCAATTTTTTTCCTTAATTCTTTGAGGGTATTGATCAAACCCAATGTAATTTCTCTTTCCAAATGGAATTCTGGCTCTTATGTAAGAATGATGAAGTAAAAACATCCCCTGTAAAGGGCTATCTCACCTCCTTCCATGTCAATGGAAAGGAGGAAATGAAAATTAAACATTATAGCCAAAGCACAGATGAGAGACTGGATACACTGATCACCATCTATTTTGATTACAACAATTGTTGGGGCTAAATGCTTGATCTATGTTTGAGAATGGCAGTTACTCTGCTTAAAAGAAAGGAAGTGATCAACATTGTGATGTAGCTGAGATTTATCTGTATCAAATCTAACTATGTTTTGGGATATACTGAAAATCTTGATCTATATAAAAGTTTCCAATTTCGCAGAACTTTATTCTCTGTCAGTACCTAGAAAAGTCTTTGAAATGGATTGGAACTCTACAAATGAAAGGAGGAGTGCAAATGGAGTGAATAAGGTCCCAAACACTCTGTATGATTCCACAAGTTTTAACCACAGTCACATTTTCCTTTCATGATTACTCTATGCTCACTTCAAGGGAAAGATATTTAGTGAATCAGAAACTGGAAGTAGGTCTCCATTGGAGTCTATGACATATTTGCTATGATGTTCGTGATTTACATAGCCTCTTCCTCTCCACTCCTAATTGATGAGAACTGGACCAAGGCTCAGAGAAGGCAATGGCACCCCACTCCAGTACTCTTGCTTGGAAAATCCCATGGACGGAGGAGCCTGGTAGGCTGCAGTCCATGGGGTCGCTACAGTCGGACACGACTGAGCGACTTCACTTTCACTTTTCACTTTTATGCATTGGAGAAGGAAATGGCAACCCATTCCAGTGTTCTTGCCTGGAGAATCCCAGGGACGGGGGAGCCTGGTGGGCTGCTGTCTATGGGGTCGCACAGAGTCGGACACGACTGAAGTGACTTAGCAGCAGCAGCAGGACCAAGGTTAAGTTGATGGAAATACTTAAGCATTTTCTCTAGTTTTCCCCACAAAGATCAACACAAGGACCAGCAATGGTGTTGTTTATGTTAGGCTGACTTACTATCTCATGCTGCTCCTCATTTCTAACATCCATGATTCATTCACAGTATTTCATCAAATGCACTCATAAAGTGGGATTAATCACATTTGCCTATAATAGTGAATGATTATTGCTTTTGTCTTAATCTTCAGATAAAAGCATTTGAATCTCCTCTGAATACACCTTCTCTACTCAATCCATGGGGTTACAAGTGCAGACATTCTCACCCCCAACTCCACAGATGGGCATGTAAACCCAGGGCTGATGGAACCAGAGCATGGAATCCTGTCATCCTAGATCTTTGGTCCCCTGCCACAGCCTTCTGTGCAGCAAAGGATTTTGCCCCCAGGCCAAGTTGGAAACATCATCTGTGAAGAAATTTAATCAGTTTATGTGATATATTCATGCAATAGTAATTCAAAATAGGGGTTGGCATACCAGAGAGGACCGAAAATGCTTTGGCATTTGGGGAGAGGACCAGCCCGACCACCTGCCCCCAGCAACCTAAAGTAAATTCTATCATCCACATTCCTACCAAAAAACACAAAATCTAGCTCTAATTCTGGAGTAGAAGAAAGGAAACCCCACTCAAGCCACCTATATCAATTGCATTTGTCCTTGATCCACAAATAAATGAGTTAAAGACCATGGATTAGTAGGAAATTCTGCACCTCAAGTTTACTTGGATAACAACTGAAATAAATTTTGAAAGAACTGACTTGACAGTGGAAATATAAATAATTCATAAAACAGAAGAAGCTATAAGGAATTCTCATTAATGTCCTTAAACCAAAATAGACTACTATGAAAGAAGAGCAGTTGGGAAGCAATGAAGAGTTCATGGAAATTAAGAATACATCACCAAAATGAAAAATAAATCGAAGAAGTGCAAGAAAACAAATCAGAAAAATCTCCTGAAATATAGAGTAAAAAGACCAAAGACAGAAAACATGAGGGAAAAAATGTCAAGAGAAGTAGAACTGAAAACACCAATATCTGTCCTATACAGATGTTCTAGGAACAGAGAAATGAGAAAAAAATTTAAAAAGTAATAGAACATACCCTAGAGTTGATATAAAATATAAAACTTCAGATTGAAAGAGAACCAGTTTGGAAAAAAAAAGATCCATTCTGAAACTTCAGAATATGTATAAAGAGAACACACCAAAGTCTTTGGGTTGGGGGGGTGAATAGGGGAAACTTTACTACAAACAAGTAACGATTTCAGGGATTCCACGGACACATGGGATGCAAGAAAGCAATGGAGGAAAGCAGAGCAACTATGGGAGATACTTAACATTCTAGCCAGAGGAGTGGCCAGTGGGGGGATGGAGCAGGCCAGGGACTGCTTATGCCTGAGATGGACAACAGCCCAGCACACACCAGAGGTAGAAGTCCAAGTGAAATGTCAAAGGAATTACAACTGAGCAACCAAGAGTGTCAGTTGTACCTAAGGGAATCTAGCAGATGCAAATATGTGTAACAGATTTCCAGGTGAAATCAAGACAGGTATTCTTAGTTGAGACACCAAGAAGTGATAAAAACAGTAGTGGAACATAAAGATAGTTGGCTCCTAGTGAAAAATCCGTACTTTTATATCTTTATAAGGTATAAAATAATAAAGTAATAATATAATGTATAACGTAATAAAAATATTATCCATGAAAAATAGAAAAGCAAGCAAGAAAGCAATGGAGTAATGCTTTCAAATAACTAAGGAAAAAATATTTTGAACATAAAATTCTGTATGCAGCCACACCATCAACCAAGTGTGAAAGTGAAATGAAGACATTTCATACATGCAGACTTAGACCAGTTCTTATATAGCTCTTCTGAAAAAAGTTGAAAAGTACCAAAATATACTTCAGCAACACCAAAGAGGAATCCATGACAAAGGATGACACAGACTCTAAGAAACAGCAAAAGTAACCCACAAAGACCATACAAAGAAACAGTGGGAATAAATTTATGCAATGTGACAATAAAATAGTCTGTTTAAAAGTAACTATTCCAAAAACAGTACAAATAACAATCGGGATAATTACAAAATATATTTTCTCTTTCAACAAGAGAATTACAAACTCTGTGAAAATTGTGGTCCATAGATGCAGTAAGCTAAGACAAGGCATTCATTTGAGAAATGGATAAACTGTATGAAAGGAATATCCATTTCCCTTTGTTATAGGAAAATCTCAGAGTAGCACAGGTTTAGGAACATAAAATTACAACTCCTTTTCTATGGATTCAATCATCCCACCTAGATCTGTAACAAATACTAGTTACATAATCATAATACCGTAAGTGCTATTATTTGGACTTGAATTTCATAATAGATTTATAGATGAAGACGACGTATGGAAAATTCAGGTTATAAGTGTTATTATAAACTATGCAAAAGAGAGTTACAAAGTTGAAAGGATTTCTGATTTCTGGTCAGAAATATAAGATGCTTTAAAATCACCACTCCATCCTAACAACTAACAAAAAGCCTGAAAATCAACAACTTTTCTTAAATCCCTTAGAGAATTGAAGTCACGGGGCAAACTGCTGCCCTCAAAATTGGAGAGACAAACAGGCCAATAGAAAGAATCACAATTTACTGGAGGAGAATCCTAAATGGAAATCAGACCATGTTCCTTTAAACCATGACATGAAGACCAGCTTTCAACTAAAAGTTACAGGGCAAACTGAAAGGCAATCAACACATTTTGCAGAGAAGGAACAGCATCAGAATCAAATTCAGATATGTCAGGGATGTTGGAATTATCAGTCCAAGTATTCAAACAACTATGATTAACATGCTAAAAGCCCTAATGGATAAAGCAGACAATATACAAGAATAGATGGGCAAGAAGAAAGATGGAAATGTTAAGAGAATTAAAATGAATTCTAGACATCAAAAACAGAAATGAAGAATGTGATTACTTCTGATGGGCTTTGGTGGGCTCATTCATAGAGTGGACATGGCTGAAGAAGAAGCATGAGATTATGTCAATAAAAAGTTCCAAAACTGAAAATAAAAAAAGACTTTAAAAAAAGGAACAGATTCATGGACAACTACAGAAGGTATAACAAAGATATTCCTTTTGGGAATGCCAGAAACAGAATTTCCTCAGATTAATATTAAACAACAAATCACACATCCAGGAAACTCAAAGAACAATAAGTAGGATCAGTTCTCCCCAAATGACACACAGGCATACAGCATTCAAACTACAGAAAATCAAAGATAAAGAAATTTTGAATGAGGCCAGAGGGGGAATAATACCACACCTACAGAGGAACAAACATATGAATTGAGATCTGACTTTTCAAAAATTATGCAAGTAAGAAGAGGGTGGAGTGAAATATTTAAAGTGTTGAAGAGAAAGAAACATTAACCTAGAATTCTGCATCCTGAGAAATTATCATTCAAAAGTGAAGGAGAGGCAGTGCGCCAGGTGATGGTCGCACAGGTCTCTTGCTTCAACAGTGTTTGGAGGGAACAGACCCAAGGACACCCCTTGTTCAAGCCTCCCATCACCCTCCAGTCTTTTTTCCAATCACAACCTTCAGAATCAGCCACTCAGCTGTCTTCAGTCACTAGGACCAGCCAACACCATTTTCTGAGCTTACCTCCTTATTACCGATCAACTGTGAGATTCGTCAGAATTATTCCACAGAGGTGAGGGCCACCATCAACCTCCTGGTCAACATGCATCTGCAGGCCTCCTACACCTACCTCTCTTTGGACTTCTGTTTTCACCAAGAAAATGTGGGTCTGAAGGGCATGGGCCATTTTTTCTGCCAGTTGGCCTAGGAGAATGGCAAAGGTGCCCAGCTGTCTCTTGAAAATGTGAAACCAGTGTTGGGGTCGTGTCCCCTTCCAGGACGTGCAGAAACCATCTCAAGATGAGTAGGGTAAAACCCAGGATGCTATGGAAGCCACCCTTCTCATGCAGAAGAACCCAAGCCATGCCCTTTTAGATCCACATGGCCCCCGCAGACCCCCACCTCTGTGACTTCCTGGAGAGTCACTTCTTGGAGGAGCAGGTGAAACTCATCAAGAAGATGGGTGACCACCTGACTAACCTCCACAGGCTGGCTGGTCTTCAGGCTGGGTTAAGGGAATATCTCTTGGAAGCACAACTAGAGACCTCTGGAGCCTAGCGGACTTTGAGGAGCCCCTCTGATGTCAGGGCTTCTACATGAAGCCCCTCTCTGCAGCCACTAGGCAGCTTTTTAACCCCTCAGGAGCCCTCTCCCAAACCTTGGACCAAATGCAAACAATAAGACTTTTTGCAGAAAAAAACAAAGTGAATGAGAAATTAAGACGCTCTCAAACAAAGATTGAGAGATATTTGTTGCCAATAGATCTGCTTTTTCAGAAATGTTTAAGGAAGTTCTTCAGACAAAAGGAAAATTATATAGATCAGAAACTCGGGTTTACATAAGGAAAAAAACATTAGAGAAAGAATAAGCGAAGGTAAAATAAAGCTTTTTTGCTTCAAAATAATAAAAGCAACAATATATTCTATGATTTTACCAAAATGAAAAGAAACTGGAAGGCAGAGACAATGAAATTAAGAGAAGTGTAGCCATACTACTTTCCTCATCTTACCTAGGAGAGAATCAAGTTTTACTAAATAGTTGATGGATCAAGAAAAAAGAAGTTTAAATATATTTTTGTAAGCTATATAGTAAGTTATAAAATAATCAAAATTGCATGAAAGAGTAGGGAACTGAGAAGTGTTAAATGGGCTAAACTCCAAATCTTTCATTGAGGACAGTATTCCTGACAGTCGATAAACCAAACAAGAGAGACATAGAATACTATTCAGCGCTCTAGATATATCCATAAAAAGGACCAAAGCCAGAAACGATCCAAAGTGGTTAACTCCAAGGCATGGACTCAGAGTTGTGAGCCGGAGAATGGAGAGCAAAGACATTCCTCTTGTCAATTTATACATTTCTCTTTTCTTAATATTTATTTTTATTTATTTATTTGACTACACTGCGTCTTAGTTGTCGCATGGCGGATCTTTAGTTGCAGTAAGTGGAACCTAGTTCCCTGACCAGGGATCGAACCCTTCCCTGACCCCCACTTCAGCATAGGGAGTGCAGAGTCTTAAACTCTGGGACCAGCTGGGAAATCCCCAGTTTAAACGCTTCTAAATTGGAGGTTGAAGTTTTACTTGTATGACTATGTCTGTTATTTAAATACTTTTAAAAAGTAGAATTTTATGTAGGAAATCTATAAAATAAAGTTTCAGAGGAAAGTCCATAGCAATAATTGTATTATTTTGCAAGAAAGACTGCAAATAGATGGCCAAGATTTCAACTCAAGAAACCAGAAAAATAAAAACAAATAAGCCCAAAGAAGCAGAAAGAATTAATGAAGATAAAAGTAAAAACTTGTAAGGGAATAACAATATGTGTGCATTGTGTGCTCAGTCACATCCAACTCTGTGAGATGCTATGGACTGTAGCCTTTCAGGCTCCTCTGTCCATGGGATTCTGCAAGGCAAGAATACTGATATGGGTTGCCATGCCCTCCTCCAGGGATCTTCACAACCCAGGGATCAAACCTGTGGCATCTCCTGTATCTTCTGCATCACAGGTGAATTCTTTAGCGCTGAGCCACCATATGGTTCAACATAAGACATATTTGAAAGGAAGAGACATTTTCCAAGTTAACCTAGAAAATCCATGGGAATAATAAAAAATAGTTGCAACAAATATTAGTGTTTTATAAAGAGACCAGATAAAAGATAACAGCTTTCTTAGGTTCCTAGTAGTAATCAGAAAGTTAAAATTTTTATACATAAAATGCTACATAAATATTTTAATGTACATAAATATTTTAATATATAAGATCAATATTTTAATAAATAATATTATAATCATTAAACTTTTAAGTATAAAAGTATATAGAATCCATAAGAGCAATAAAAGATATGAAATGCCTAGAAATACATTTAATAAGAATTTTGCAAGATTTATGCAAATAAACTCTAAAATTTTTCTGAAAGGCTTTGTATTAGTTTCCTGTGGCTGCTGTCATAAATTGCCACAAACTGATCAGGCTGGTTCCTTTACAGAGGCTCTGAGGAAGATACTGCCACATCCTTCTCTCCTAGCTTCTGGTTGTTACTGGCATATCTTATTACCCCCTTAGCCTGCATCATTGTGATCTCTATCTCTGTCTTCACATGGTCTTCTATATTTTCACATAGTCCTCTATATCTGTGCATCCTTTCTATCTCTTAGAAGGACTCTCATTTGATTTATAAACCACCCTAATTCAACATGATTTCATCTCAATACTTGCTTTAATTACATCTGCAAAATCCCTATTTCCAAAAACATTTTGGGGTTCTGAATAGACATGAATTTGGGGAGTACCCTGTTCAACCCACTTTAGGCTTAACATGACCTGAATAAATATATATTGTTCCTGAATAGGAGGACTTAACATTTTAAACATATAATTTTGTAATTATAAACAAAAATACTAGGAGCATAATGAAAATTAAATGAAGATAAAATCTTAATTGTTATAAAAGGAAACAGGAAGGAGGAATAAAGACAAGATGAAACCAATAGAAAACAAATAGAAAAAAGATAAATTTAATCCCAGTTATATCAACAAATTAACTAAAAATAAATATCAATAGATGTCAGATAGTTTTAAGAAAATAATTAATTATATTATGCTCATTAGAAACATACTTTAAACATAAAGACACAGATAACTTGAAAGTATAATGATGGAAAAAAATATAGCGTGGAAACACTAATTAAAAGAAACCTGGTATAATTATGTTTAAGAGAAAAAGTGTTCTTTCAGGCAAGTGTTACTAGAGATAAGGAAAAACATTTCATAATAATAAAAGGATCAGTTCAGCAGGAAGACCCAACAAATCTAAATTTGCATAGACATCATAACAGAGCTTTAACATATTGAAGTAAAAATTAAGTGAAATAAAGGAGACATAGACAAAGTCACTATCATATTAGAAGTTTTAACACACATCTCCCAGTAACTATAAACAAAAACTCCAAAATGTCAATACGGATATATTTAAACAACACTATTAAGCAACTCGACCTAATTGATATATATAGAACACTATACCCAACAACTGCAGAATACTCATTCTTTTCAAATGCACACTAAAAATAGACCATATGCTGGGTTATAAAGCAAGACTCAACAAATTTCAAAGAACTGAAATCATGCAGCATATATTCTCTAACCATTAAAATCAACACAAAAATATAAATAGGAAATCCCAACGTGTATGAAAATTAAGAAACATACTTCTAAATCACCTGTGGCCCAAAGAGGAAATCACAAGGGAAATTAGAAAATATTTGAACTGAAGGATAATGAAAATAAAGCATATGAAAACTTGTGGGATGTAGCTAAAACAGTTCCTAGAAGGAAATTAATGGCTTCTAATAAACACATTAGAAAAGCAAAATAGTTGAAAATCAATACTCTAAGCTTTTACCTTATGAATATAGAAAAAGAAGAGCCAATTAGACACAAATAAAGCAGAAGAAAAGAAATAATAAAGAATGCAACTGCAATCAATGAAATAAAAAGTATGCAATAAAGAAATCATCACAGACAATCTTTTCTTTACAGGAATAAAATCTATGATCTCCCAGAAAAAATAACCAATAAAAGAGAAGACACAAATGACCAATATCAAGAGTTTCAGAATGTGATGTCACTACACATTCTATAGATATTGAGAGAACATGATGACAACTCTTTGCCAATAAACTTGACAAAACAGACAAATTCTTTGAAAAATACAATTTACCAAAACTGATATAAAAAGAAATAAAAATACTAATACTCTGACACATGTTTAATAAATCGAATACATGGATAGAATTTCATAAAGATCATCTAGGCTCAGGTGACTTTCAAGGTAAATTTTTATAAATATTTAAGGAGAAATAATAGTAATATCTCTCAGATCCTTTCAGAGGTTAGAGAAAACAGGAAGAATTAATTACTTGTTTTATTAGGTTAACATAAATATGATACCAAAACCAAAATCCTTTCTGTATATGGATTCAAAAATTCTAAATAAAACATTATTAAATTTAATACAGACATAGAAAAAAAGATAATACATAATGACCAAGAATGATTCATACCAGGAATGCAAGGTTGGTTTAACATTCTAAAATAATCAATACACGGACTTACCAGCATTCTCCAATGGTTAAGACTCCTCGCCTCCACTTCAGGGGCCATGGGTTTGATCCCTGGCTGGGAACTGGGATCCTGCATGCCATATGGTACAGCCAAAAAATAAAATAAAATAATCCATATAATTCATCACATTAATGGGAAAAAAAGAAAAAACATATGATTATCTCAATAAATACAGAAAATGCATTTGATTCAAAAAACCACTCAGGACAAAAACTCTCATATGTTAAAATAGAAGGGAACTTTATTAATATGACAAAAAATATCTACAAAAAACCCAAACCAAAGCATTGCAGCTTACATGTTTGATGGTGAAATATCAAATACTTTCTCTCTGAGGTACAAATGTAATTCTGTGGGAAAAAGAATGGCTTTCTCAACATACAAAGCTAGAACTGTTGTGTATCTATAAGGGAAAAAAACCTCAGACTTGACTCTTACTTTACACCACCTATAAAAATTAATTCAAGATAGCTCATAAGTATAAATATCAAACTAAAATATCAAATTTCCTCTAGAAGAAAACATAGGATAACATTTCATGACTTTGCATAGACAAATATTTCTTAAATATGATAGAAAAGATAATAACTATAAAATAATAAAAACATAATTGCATTTAACTGAAATTAAGAACTTTTGTTCAATATAAGAACTTTAGTATGAGAATGAAGAGGCAAGTCACATAGTAGGATAATATTTTCATTATCTGTCTATCTATCTATCCATCCGACAAAGGGGTTATGTCCAGAATGTATAAAAAACGTATACAAAGAAGATCAAAAAAACACAAACAACTGCGAGAATGGGCAAAGATCTGAATAAGCATTATACAAAAGAGACTATCCAAATTGTCAATAAGTACATGAAAAGATGGTCAATATAATTCTTTTTCAGAGAGATGCAAATTAAATCCACAAGATACTATTATACATCCAGCAGAAAGTCTAAAATTTGAAAGAATAAAAATACCAAGTATTGGGAAAGATGTGGAGCAGCTGGAACTCTCATACAATTGCTAGAGGGAGAGTAACTTTAGAACACCACTAAGCAGTATCTTTTTTTCAGCTAAATAAACAGCTACTCCTTGACTCAGCAATTCTCCAGGTATATGACCATGAGAAATGAGAACATATACCCAATGAAGGACATGGGTAAGAATGTTCATAGCAGCTTTATTCATTATAGTAAAAAGCTAGAGACAACACAAGTGTTCATCAGCAGGAGAATGGATTATCAGCCTATTATTGTGTATTCATATAGTGGAATACAAACAATAATTTTAAAAATGCACCACTGTCACACATAACAACACGGATGATTCCCACAGATATTATGTTGAAGAAAGGAAGATGTGATAAAACTGTTTGATTTCATTTACATTCAATTCAAGATAAGCAAAATGAATTGATGTTGACACTTGAAGTCAGAAGAGTGACTACCCTGGGGTGGGCGGGTAAAGTGGCGAGAGAGAATTTTCTGAGGTGATGGAAATATTTTATATCTTTATCTAGATGATAGCTATTCAGATGTATACAAATGTAAAAAGTTATGGAGCTGTAATTTGTACACTTTCCTCTTTCATTATATCTATTCCAGGCATGATTTAGAAGACACTAAACTCAGCTTCCCTCGTGGCTCAGTGGTAAAGAATCTGCCTGCCAACTCAGGGGACTGTTTCGAACCCTGCTCTGAAAATGATGCCACATGCCATGGAGCAACTAAGCCCAAGCACCAACTACTGAGCATATGTGCCCCAACTACTGAAGTCCGTGTGCCCTAGAGCCCATGCTCTGCAACAAGAGGAGCCACGGCAAATGAGAAGCCCACACATTGAAACTAGAGAATAGCCCTTGTTCGCTGCAACTAGAGAAAAGCCGGAGCAGCAACAAAGACCCAACATAGCCAAAAATAAATAATTAATTAATTCTTAAAAAGATACTAAACTTTAATAATAATAAAAGTAAAAAATTTAAATTAGCCACACGGGGTCGCACAGAGTCGGACACGACTGAAGCAACTTAGCAGCAGCAGCAGCTGTATTTCTGGAGAAGGCAATGGCAACCCACTCCAGTACTCTTGTCTGGAAAATCCCATGGATGGAGGAGCCTGGTGGGCTGCAGTCCATGGGGTCGCTAAGAGTCGGATGCGACTGAGCGACTTCACTTTCACTTTCCACAATCAGATTGGCAAAGATTAAAGAGTATAGCTAGGCAATTGGGAAAAATTAGTCTATTGCATACTGTCAAGGCAAGTGTACACATTTTGAAGGACCATTTGGCAATATACATGAAAATTTTAATACACATTACCCTTTGCCTCAGCTATTTCACTTTTAGCAATTTAACGAAATATACACACAAGTACTCAAAAATGTAAGTATAAAGATAGTCACAGGATCGTCATAAAAGAAAAAGTTTGGCAAAAAAACACATCCATCAATAAAGGAATAGTTACATAAATTTTAAAAATCCATCAACTATGCTATAGCCATGAAAAAACTTGAGGTACATCTATATGTTTTGATCTACAAGAAAATGAGACTATGAACTTGGTAAACAAAGATGGGAAAGGTCATGCTGCTAACCTCCATCTACCACGTATCCACTCACTTGTATACACTCTTTACCTCAGTTGATTTATAACATGGAGTTAATAATATCACTGGCCCTTATCCATCTTACAAGTGAGGGGCAAAAAGAAGAAGCCCTCTGAAAAGCAGAAAGCATTATAGAAGTGCAAAGTATTATTCCTGAAAAACATTCTTTCATTAACCAAAGCTTTGTGTTTGTTTATCTTAAATCACTACTCAGTCCAGATTTCTTTCCTCTGTCATATATTTAAGCCAGTGTTTCAAAACACGGGCAGCAGACAAACCTCCAACAAAATGGAGAAGTTATTAAAAACACTGAGTACAGTCCCAAATCTATCAAAATTTTGGAACCTCTGATTTAGATGGAAATAGGGGTTAAGTCAACATTTTCCCCTTCATTGAGAAGAGTCTGAGCTGAATCCCATTAATGGTAGCAAGCCATCAGTTCTGACTTTGATCTGCCTTGCCTTATGGTTTAGCTGCACTGCAGGAGTCAAATGGGCTGGTAAAGTAGTACAAATGGTGCCTCCATTTACTCAACCCCAATAGGAGCCAAAGAACATCCAAGGAAAAGAACAATGTGATTGCCACATTGTAGACAAACACGAACCCAGCTCAGCTTTAAGTACTGTAGCTGTTGGAAAACATCATCTCCTGGGCAGCTGCTTTGGCTACTGTCCCCAATTAACTTAGCAGAATCTCAAAAATAGAAGGCAGCCTCTGTTCTGTTATATAATAAACAGTTCTTTATTTGAAATGACAATATTTACTTTTCCTATAGTGAACTCCAGCAGCCTACTAGGCAGTGGGCAAACAGTAGAAATGCCTAAAATGGAAACTTGAGAAAGCAGTTTAGCCAGTACAGTTTACTCTAACTTTCTACTTGACCAGCAAGTAATTAGAAGATCCTCTTCATGCTTCTCTCATATGTATCATGGATTTCATGTGACTTTGTTACCACCAGGCATATCTTTCTTGTTTTGTTGAGTCTTAAAACATACAAAACAGATGTGAGGTAGTGAGTTCTCCAATATTCAAGTGTTTAAGCAGCAGTGAGGGTTGCCCCATCAAAGGGATTTTTTTTTTGCAAGGATTTTACTTAGAGTGACAGGTTTATCCAATGACTTCTTGGCTTCTCCCAACAGCAAAGAGTCTGATATCTATGTTTCCATGATCTCATTTTCAAATGATCTTTAAAGGGAGAGAATAATAAATTATGATTATTAACCTTCTTGGGTATTTAATCTCCCTCTCATAAGCAAGAAGCTGCCATTTATGTGATTGTGTTCTTTATCATAAAAATACTTTTAAACCTTTGTAAGCAAGCAACAAATGACCACTATTTGCAGTGCAGACAACACTGTTAACTCCCTCTTAGATTTTATTTTCCATTCCTTCTGTCATATTGTAGCAACACTCCAGAGCATCTTCATTTCATGCAAATCTTGGGGAAGAGGTGTTTAATTACTGTTCTAATGGGGTCATGCACACTGAGAGATGTTCACAAAACTTGTTGGTTTTTAAGGTGTACTCAGGAGGCAATACTGTTCTTTGGCCAATGCGATTTGTTTAGTTTTCATGGCTGGTGCTGAATTTTCTTCAAAGATGTTTCTTTTGTCTCATTGTCCTGGTCTGATGTCACTTTCCTGCTAACTCATTTAGCGGAAGCAATCACTTGAAGAGGACAAACTATTTTCTATCCAGTTACTAGTTAGAAACATCTTAAGGCCCACGAAATCCTTCAGAAACCCAAAGATTCTCCCCTCCCCAGTAAAAAAATCTATTCTAAAAATTCTCTTTCAAAATCATACAAAGTAAATACTGGTTAGGTCAAAATTTGCAGTTTAAATATTATTCCTAAAAGAAAAAGATAAATATTGTTCCTGCTGATAGAACATATCCTTTTTATGTTCCTACATCAGGCAGAGTGATTGTTTATTCTCAAAGAATAGCCCACTAACCACTTGCATTAAAATTAGTTCCTGCCATAAAATGCAGATTCCAGGATCCCACTGTAAACCTAGGGAATCAAAATTCTGGGGGTTTGGCCACTGAATTTTTACAAGTGTCTCAGGTCCTTTGCATGCCTACTAAAGTTAATGAAACACTGTCCTTAAGACAAGCCAAATCCTTACTTTTCTGGAATTTCTAGTAGTTCTTCTCTTAAATAAGTCAAAGAAAGAATTGTAAGCATTGAAAATACAGGCCAAATCTTGTCATAGAATATGTATCCTATTGTAACCCTGTTTATGAACACTTAATAGCTTCTCTGTAGGACAGTTAAGCTGTAGTAATTACCTCATGGTTCTGTAATCTGTATGTCTCCTCCCACATGACATTTACACCAACTAAGACTATGACTTATTTCCAGACAGGATGGAAGAACTACCAGACCTGTGTGGACTGATGTCACTTCATGTTACATTTTCTTTTTCTTAGTGATTTAAAGACATTTATGAAATTTCTCACAAATCTTGAGCATGAATTACAGAGTCTAACTTAAGGAGGATAAAATTTTACAAGGACTCACTAAATTGAAATCTTTTGAATCTGATCTCTTTATGGAAAATTGCTTTTTAGATAAATTGGAAAGGATCTGGGATTCAAAGCTCTTTAAAATTGATGTAAAGTTGATTTACAATATTAAATTAGTTTCAGGTGTACAACATAATGATTCAATGTTTTTATAGATTATACTCCATTTCAAGTTACTACAAAATAATGGCTATATTTCTCTGTGCTGTACAATATATCTATATTGCTTATTTATTTTATTGGGATTCATAGCTCTTATCCCCAAACTGCCTCTGAATTATACTTCCATGGGCAATTGTACAGCCTCTCTGCCATATTTTTGTAATAGGAATAATCACCCTTTGCAATAATAATACTGAGAAGTTGAGAAAGTTCTGAGAAGATGAATGAGATCAGGCTTGTAAAATGTTAAAGGCTCCTGAGTGAAGGATCCTATAAAATGTGTAAATTATTAGCACTCTTTTTATGGGCCTTTAATGAATTATTGACCTGTCGATGATGAATCTGCTTCTTGAAATATTTCACTCCTTGTTTTTCAGAGTAAAACAATCTGCTCTTAAATTTTCCTGGAGTATTTTTGGGAATTTTAAAATTTAGTCAAAAATAAAAAAAGCAACAGTACCTCTCTCTCGAACACATATGCACTCCCTGAGACCACAGTGTGCATCGTAATCTTGACTTTCTATTCACTAGATTGATTGAACTTAATCATTTGGGTCCTCAAAGTCTCAAGCGCTTTGGGTTAGCTAAAGTATCACAAAGTCAACTAGCTTTTTAGTAGTAAACGCTAATGTAGGAAACTAATTAGAATCAAATTATTTACTTGATGTCATGCTTGGTTGTGAAATTATTCTACCCACTCTTAGTTTCAATTGCTATCATACAGACTGCTCTTTCAAATTTTCGCTCATCCAGAATTAAGGATTTTTGAAAAATCTAACTAGAGACAAAGCAAAAGTAACACCTATCTGCATATCATAATCATTAAATCTCTCAGTAATAAGGAACCCCTAGTTTACTCAAGAGGATGTTTCAATGTTTTCAATTTGCAAAGTAGGAGAAGGAATTTTAAGAGATCATTCAGTCTGCTAGTTGAAGCTGAACATACACAGTTGTCTTATTTAATAAAGTTTATCTTATAATGACAAAATACATAACTTTGATGTAGAAGAAAAAAGCTAAAAAAAAAAACAACAACCAAAATTGGGGTTATATAAATAGACAACATGGGTTGGCAGACATAAAGAGAAATGAGGAATACACAAAAGTGTGCTGAGGCTGCTCTTCTTGGATAGTAGGTCCAAAAGGAAAAAAAGTTTCTGGAATTGAGTAAATGACAAATCACTATTGAGGAGTTCCTTGCAGAGGGACATGAAAGAAAAATATTTATATCCATATTGACAGTGGCTACAAAGAGATCTGGGGATAGTTTCGTGCCTTGGGTTTGGTTGACTTCACTTCTTGAAAAAATATGAGGATTAAACATTCACAAATGTTCCTAATATTTTTTGAACAAGGAAGTGAGATATTAGCACTTCTTTTTTTCAGTGCTATATCTACCACTGTAGCTTCTGTCAACCTTAACTTTAAACCTTACAGAAGAATCAATATCTTCTGATTTGAGTTTCCCCCACATGGTAAAAATAAAATGTGAAATTTCAGTAAATGGCACGAAAAATTTTAGTAGTACCAGGAAGTTTTCAGAAACTAGAGCTTTTACATAATATGGAAGTTTTAATGTTTTGAAGGTTCAGTAAATTATGTAGTGTACAAAAGTGAAGTCTAAATTACCCACTCAGAAGGGTAACCCTATAGCCCACATGTCTGGATCCATGTATGCAGATGGACAGATACACTTCATTTCTTCTGGGAAGCTGAGTTCTAAAAAGCTATCACTCAGAACAGACAGTTTTATGATTGCATAAGAAGAAAAGGAAAGATGACAGAGTTGCTATAAAAATGAAAGGCCTTTTGGTGTATTAACAGCTGAAAACATTACAGCTTAAATGAAGATGTGAAACAAAAAATCAGCTTAAAACTGCAAATTAAAAAAAAGAAAACTTGTGCAGAAGGTTTGAAGCATATGGACACCCACCCAGTTTGCAAAGAGGGCAATGGGAGCCCCAGACTTTAGCTTATTAAAGATGACCTTTCCCCTCTCTAAAATTTCAAAGCTGACGTTTCAAGTGCTGAGCAGACTGTGTGCCATATGTAACATGACCTCAGCTCCACTCTGCCTGAGCACTGATGGCATCACTAATGAGAGGTGAAAGGTCTTTTTCTTGCAGCTTTTTCAGAAACCCACCAACTCTTGCCTGTGAAGTAAGGCCCCTCCCTCCCCCCAACCCTTGATTTCAAGAGAACTGCATTTAATACACAGCCTCAAAACACTTTTATTACCGGTCGATTTGCTTATAGCCACAGCCAAATGGCAGGATGTACAATCACATGCAGAAGAAAATATTTATTTTGACTCACAAGCCAAAGGGATTAAGAGAACATTGTATTAACCTTGCCTTTCATCTATGTTTTAAAGGGAAATTCTCCAGAGGCGTCCATTGAAGTTCTGTTTTTTTAAATATAAAGTGTATCAAAGACTTTTAGGAGCCCAGGTGTGTGTTTATCTGACTATCTTTCAAAAAGCTGCTTCAGAGACTGCAAAAAGATGTATGTTCAGGAATCTATTTCAGGCATTCTTACCAGCCAGCTAGTTACCCGACCCCTACTCCCTTCCCTGGCTTCCCGGCCCCCCACTCCCCCTTGCTGCTTCGAAACAAAATAGCTTCTTTCCAAGCAGGTTGTTATCATATTCATGGCATGGTCAATTTCCGTTTGCCAAGAAAATATTTAGGCTGATCAAAGACATTAGAAAATCGGATGAATAGAAACAGACGTTCCCACAAGAGAAGCGTTTCTCAACGTGAAGAGGCAGGCGGATTGCAGCCCACCCAGTTACTCCTAGGAAATAGCTCTCCTGCTAAAGGCAGAACTATGAGGCCACCTGGATTCTACCGGAAGGGCTATGGAAGAGTCCGGAAATTCACGTGGAGACTGGAGCTTGGGACTCTCCGATGGCGGACATGTGAGATGATCGGTTCTAGTATCTATCAGCAAACCTAGAAGGCCTTTAATTACATCCATTAACACAGAGGGACCTTTCAAGACTGAAGATACGTAAGTTTGAGATCCTTTGTTTTGCTTCAACTGGTTTGTTATGCGCATGGAAAGACAACACATCCTTTGTAGATGATACAGGAATTTCTCCTGAAGTAGTGTAAACTAAGTTTCCTGGGTTTGAGTGGGGGAATGTCTGACAGTAATTGTCCTTGGGACCCTTTGGTTTCCAGAGTGTGCGCCCAGGTCAGTCGATGAAAGAAAGAGGGCCTTCCACCTCCTCCTTGTTCCTCGGCAAGACGCAGCCAAACCAGGTGAGGCCATTTGCTGCGGCGCTTCGACGTGAAGGCCTGGTTGGCGTTGCGGTTTTCTTCCGCGGGCTCCTGAAAATTGAAAAAAAAAACAAAACAAAAAACTGAAAAGCCGGCTCCGCTCAGGCAAAGGAGATCCGAGTTCTCTCCCACCCCCTTGCTTGCCTTGGCCACGTCGCGGCACCTCAATCGCCAGTGAAGCGTCGCAGACCTTATACCGACGCCTCCAGTTTTCCAGAGGAGAAAGCGAGGGAGGGAAGCCAACTGTGGGGGGCCCTTTAGGGCCAAAGAAGAGTCTCGCTCGGGGCCACGCGGCGCTAGCAAGGCCGCAGCAGAAGAAGCGGTTGCTGGGCTGTGGGCTGAGAATCCGCTCGGCCACCCTTGGCCCTCCCCACAGTGCGTCCCTCACCCCCCACCCTCCCCCGCCCCGGGTCGACCAGGCAGATTTCCTTTCCTGTGCTTTCTTTCTTTCTTCTTCTTCTTCTTCTTTTTTTTTTTTGTTTCGGTTCCTGCTGGCCAAGCCAGGGATCCTTTGCCAGGAAGACAGCGCCCTCTCTCTCCTCCGGCCGTGCCCGCCGCTGGGCTGCGCCCCATCCCAGTTCCGCTGACCTGCCCTCTCCTCCTTCTCGCTCCCGCCCTCCCTGGCCTTGTCCCTTCCTTCCTTAAGCCCCTATGCCTCTAGGCTCCCAGAACCACTTCGGGGAACAGCCCGAGAGAGCGGCGGAGCCCTAAGTCTTCTCACGTTCGGACCACTGGTCTGGCCGGAACGCCGGACCCCTGGCTGCAGAACTGGGCGGAGCCGTCCCCAGCGCAGACGCAGCGCCGGATAGCTCGAGCTTGGCCCCGGGGAGGGGTTCCTGGCGGCGGGGCGGGGGTTAGCGCGGCTCCCCCAGACTGGGCACCGCGGGCGGGGCTGCGAGTACGCTGCACGGCAAGGTCTCCCGGGCGCCGGCGCACACCTGGCGGAGAAGCCTGTCGGGGACCCGGGATGGGCCGGCGAAACGGGGACGCGGGCCTGCACGCGGGGGGGGGGTGGGGGGGTGGGGGGGGTGGGGGAGGCGGGTGAACCTGAGGTAAGGAAAGCTCCCACAGCCTTGTTCCCAGCCCTAAAAGCGCCCCTCGCGGCCCCCCGGCTGCCTGAAAGCCTCACCCTGCCGGTTTCCAGCAGGGCTGCGCCAAGTACAGCAGCGGTGATGGAAATGGTTGCAAAATCCAAGCCCAGCCCCAGTGGGCGAGAGGCGCGGAAGGGCATGCGTGAGTGGGAACCCTCCACCCAGCATTTCCTTCTCTGCCACTCAGAGGACTGGGGCTTCAGACAGATGTGCGCGGCCCATTCGGGAGCAGAGGCAGTCAAGCTTCTCGGTCCGCGACGATCTGGATCCTTTAGAACCCAAACAATGTACTCTGTATGGGAATGCAGAAACATCTTCCACGGCGTGGATTTGCACCGACGTAGAGGCCTGAAGTGCTCCCCTAGCCCTCCCCACAGTTCGCGGCCCCCGGGAACCCCATAGGCCGTTCGCCTCAGGCTCACCCCGCTGCAGAGCGCAGGCGGCTCCCAGAAAGGAACTAATCTAGTCACAAACCACCGGCCGGCCCTAACAAAGCGAACCTTCTCGGCAGCTCAGCGCCCAATTTGTCCACAGCACTTTTCTTCCGCAATTCAGAAGCATTATCTTGTTTTTTAAAGTATCGCGGCAGAAACGTGGCAATTATCCTGGGCTCGGGTTACGCTAAATGGCTTTGGGCTGAGAAATGGAAGAATACAGATGCCGCGAACGTGCTGATCGCTTTTCTGCCGGGCCTGGATAGGGGTAGGGAGGCAAGCTAGAAGACACCACCAGGGAGAGGGAGGTATGGCGCAAGTTCCCGCTCTTGAACCGGCACCAACCGCTCTTCCCAAGGGCACCAACCGGAAAGAAGTGTTGGGCCTTTATCCCTAGAGCTTAAGGATTCCGAGCGATGGTCTCCTTCATGGGTCGTGAGAGATGGGGTCAAATCCCGACAAGACAGGACCAAGCTTCTGGCCTCGGCTTTGGGTCAGGAAGCCGTTGGGAGCTTCAGGCATTGCTGGGATAAAGAAGAGAAGAGAGGTCAAGGGTCAGAGGGAGAGATGAGGAAGAATCCAGTTCCGCTTCAGGACAACTACTCTAAAATTGAGTAGAATTGGGAGAATGGCTGGGAGAAGACAGCCACAAGGAAAGAAGAACCGGAGCGAGGCGTTCTCTCCTGAGCGAGAGGCAGGCCTGGCCGGGGAGTCCTGGCGCACGCTGTAGGGTGGGAACCTGCGAGAACTGGAGAGGCCCAGAGGCCACGAGGCGTCTCGGCACCAGGGGGGCGGGGGTGGGGACAAATACAGAAAACCTCTAAGAATCTTCATCTCGGTCCACCAGGATGACTTTGGGCCTGGAAAATGGGGAGAAAACAGTAGCGAAAGGCGTTCGGGTGCCGGCTCCCAGCGCGCAGACGCCTTGCTCGCCCCAGCAGCCCAGCCTGCAGTGGTAGCCACGCTGTGCGCGTGTCTCTTTCCCTTTCTGCGCAAACCAGCCCCCACATCTTGAAGTAATCAGCAGCCGAGAAGGGACTCGTCCCCCTGGCATCTCAGGTTAAAGAAGGAGGTCCAGGAAAATGTGGTAGAGCCATTACAAGAAACCCGAGCCGCAGTCATCAGGGACTCCAATTGCCATCGCATTAGGATTGATTAGAGACCAGCAGTACCGTAATGACCCGGAAAGAGGGGCAGCCGGGGATTATTAATATCAGAATGTGGCAGGGAGGGGAGGTGGGCAAAGGCAGGGAGGGAAGAGCAAAGTGGGGAGGGAGAAGTTTTAAGTTACTAGTATTTATATATAAGTGCCGGCTTACCTGAGGAAACCGGATAGTCAGTGAATCACGAAAACAATAAATCTAATTGCATCTAAAATTTCACGAAGCCTGATTTTTTTGGGAGGTTGGGGAATCATCGTGAAAACCAGACTAAGATCTCAGTTTTTATAAACACGTAGTTTTATAATCCTGTTGTAAAAATGTAAGTGAAGAGATGGGGAGGAGTGCTGGATGTGCACTTCCTACCAATGGGTCTCTACAAAAAGATTTAGGGAATCTATTTGTGAGTCATTTGGGGTCTTCTCTCAAGGGATATAGGGCAATGGAGTGGACATTTTTGTAGAGTCTGCAGAGGAGTAATACACTAAATTTTAATTGAAACAGTGATACCTGGGTAGTGATTTTTGTTTTGTTTGAGACAAGACCGATCAGGATCCCTAAGAGATGTAGAGAAGAGAGTGGTTTGTCTCCTTCCTTGGACCATGAGCCAAAACAAATCAGCCCCTGATGGTCTGGGCTGAAACTCAGCTCACTGGATAATTAACTCCATCTTTCCAGTCCACCCTAACTGTTTATTTAGTGTCACCCTGCATTACCATCACTAGCACTTTCCTCTGAACAGGAGTAACTGCAGGCTTTCACCTCCCAAAAGGAAATTCTTCTTAGCTTAGACAGATGCAGTATTCAGGATGTACATTAGTTGACAAAAAAAAAGTTGATTGGAAACTCAATGGAATATAAGGACTCTTGGCCTGAGATAATGTTAATAAAGCAAAGGAGGCAAGAATGTCTTAGGCTCTTAAGAACAGATTCTCACAACACTCTCCTTCACTTTCCAGAAGGGTGCTTGGCATCTAATGTTGAGTGGTGTCTTCTGACTCAAATCTGGTGGTTGGCAAGTCTCCGGGCCTATGCCTTCTCAGAGCTCAGCTTAAATCTGCCATTTCCCTCCAGGTGGTCAACCCACCTTCTTCAGTCCTTCATGGGCGCCCCCACCTGTTGACTACACCACTACTCCGTGTGAGGGGTCCCCACCAACTGAACCAGATGCCCCTGCCAGGACTTCAGAGTCTACTCAGCAGACGCTGCCTGGGTGCAGCATATCAGCAGAGCATGGTCTGGGAGACCTCACAGTGCCTGGTCCTGGGGAAGCAGGCGCAGGCGTCAAGAGCTTTGAGGAAGGGAGAGGAACGAGAGAGAAAAAGAAGAAAGCAAAAGAGAAATGGATCCAGAGAGAGAGGAGAGGGTGTGTGTGTGAAGGGGGCAGGGTGTTGGACAGAGAGAGTGTGAGAGAGAAACGCGAAGAATGAGACAATGAAGGAACGAAAGGGACAAAGGGTGAGATGGAGATAAGAAACAATAAAACAGAGAATGAAGGAATCAGAGGTTCACACAGAGAATGAATGAGCTTCCTCTTTCAGGCTGAAAGAGAGGATGAGGTAAAAAGAGACACAGAGAGAGACCAAACCTGGAGACACACACGGAGAGAGAGGGTAACTTCCCCAAACACACGCACACCAACTCCAGCACGGTCCCCATTCACTGTGAGTTCCCTCGCGGCGGTGTGTCTCTGCCTGTTTTTCTCTTTGCTCTCTCCCTTCCCCGACCCCGGGACAATGTGGAGACTGTATTTTCAGGAGCCGCGCGGGGCGGCAGGGTTTTTAGCAGCAAGCCGGGCTCGCTGCCGGCTCTGTTTGTCCAGGTGTAGGCGGGGAACGGCAGTCTCCCGGCGTCTTGAACTGGCGCTGCGTTTTCGCACCAAAGAAGCGAGAGGCTCTGGTCGCGCGCTTCCCGCTTCAAGGAGAAAACGCCCTCCCTCCATACATACATAAATATATTAGGGGAACAGACAAATCTTCATTGTTCAGAAATAAGCCAAGGAGGCCGCCCGGTTCCCCTTGGCCCGGCCAAGCGAGGCTGGAAAGAAGGGAGGGAGAGGCGGGGGCCGCGCGGATCCGGTGTCACGTTGCAGATTCCCACTAAAGATAACGAAACGTGATCTATTTTTCAGAACAGCAAGTGGATGGGAAAGAACCTTGACAACACAAAACTCATTTACTAATGGACTGGTTTTGGATTTCTCTCTTTCGGGTCCGCATATCGCCCCGCCTGAGCCCTCGGCCTATCCAGAGCTCGCGGGGAGCAGCGTCCCCCAGGAGGCAGGTGGGAGGCTGCTCCGGCGCCGCGCCGCCCTCGGAGCCCGGCATCCGGAGGGGTCGAGGGCACCTGGAGTTTCCGACCAAGTAAAGGAAAAAGATGAACGTTGACACTTCAGCCAGGATTTGGGATCCTCACTGCCCCAGAGCGACGACGCTAATTTATTGATGAAACACCTTCCAAAGCCCTTCCCTCCCAAATATCTGTAGGTAGAGTAGAATCCTCGCTGTCGTTCTTGATGGCAAAAGAATTCCAAGAAAGCGGGCCAGGAGCCTCCAAGCAGCTCGCTCCAAGCCAGAAGGGAAATAAGTGGGTCTCAGCCAGAGGACACAAGGCCTTGTTTTAACCCGACCTAGAAACTCTTAACACCAACTGATGCCTCTGCATCAACCTTTCCACAGACCAGTTGTGTGCATCCGGCGGTTACCTGCACGGCGGAGGCACAAAAGAGCAGAAACCTGGCGCTAGGAGCCCCTTTCTAGCTGTGTTACCCTGGGGACCCACGAAGCGGCGAGGGCAGCAGCGGTGCTGCTCCTTGCCTTTAAATCTCCGACAAATCTCTGTTTTCTTGTGATTTGCATTGACAGCAAAAGGTTTTAAGTTACTAGAACAACTCAAACCTTTCTGTGTGCGATTTAAAATGGATCATTTGGTTTATGTGGTTTGTAAATTCATGTCATTTTACCTCTTTTAGTGGTTTGCAGTGAAAGGTTCCATTTTGGGAAACCTTATATATCCGAGCCAATAATTAACATTTATAAAAATTGGTTTCCCTAACCGAGGGATCGAAATAGCAGGTAGGCTCGTTGGTACAAAGCGAATAGCACATTTCCTTTCTAATCGTGCGATCTACTGGACTGAACACTAGGAGAGAAAGGCTGGCGGGCCAGGGCACGGCCTCCAAGGACGAGCACCACTTCTTATCAACCCCGGTGCCCGCAGTCGCCGCATCCGCACAGTCGTCTTCCCAGTTGTCGCCACCGTCTAGTGCGTCTTGATTCCTTTTGAAGAGAGATGAAAAGAAGTGGGCAGGGAGGTCTGGAGGAAGCCAGGGGTGGGGGTTTGGGGGCGGGGAAGGTAGTGGATGTCTAATTGTCGTCTCTCTGCTCCCTGTAAATCTATACCTGCTCTTATTTGTCCAAGCTGTGCCTCATTTCCTTATACAAAATTGTTAATTACAAAGTACATCCCATATTCAACTTACCCTTTGTCTTTTAAGAGACGTGGTTATATTTACAGACTCCCCCTGTTCCCCTCCCCAACACAGACACAGACACACACACACACACACACACACACACACACACACATTGTAATTCTGCGCACTTGCTCCAGACTTTAGGGTATTAACTGATTTTTTAGAGCCGAGTTTAAACCTCAGTTCCAGTCCGCACACAGCTGCCATGTCAATAATGACTGTTCCAAGCAGAGACATTCCTTCTGGCAGGACACTGCAGCTCTTCAAGACTTCATCTGAAACATCATGAGCACTAAAATAAGACCATGAGGGAAAATTACCAGACACATGGGCTTGGGCTCTGCTTTGCCAGGTTTCCAGTTTAGAAAGTAAGTCATTCGGCACACCATGTGGTAGGGGTTCTCTTGAAATAATATGCACCCATTAAATGCATTTAAAGATAATCCCAAACATAATGAAATATCAGCATTTGCTTCCAAGTTCTAATTGCCTGGGATACTGAAGGGAAAGGTTTCAAAGATGCAAAAAGCTTTGTTTGGGAGTTCAGTGGAGAAGCAGCTTCGTGTCTACTCAGTCTCCCAAGAGACAGATGGGGGTGGGGTGGGGTGTGGAAACCCTTCACAACTTTAAGATGTACATTGCAGGGTGCATTGGAATGGGTGCATGGTTCTAAAACCATCTAAATAATACAAGGGGAAACCCACACAGTGCTTCTCCTTCCATTCCCACTTAGGTCTCAATATGTAAATGGTTCTGTGATGCTGTACTCTTGCTGATGGAACCAAAACATATTTAAAGAAGCAAATTTAAAGAACCTAGGGTTTGTTCCGCATTGACTAAGAGGACGCATTTAAATCAAAAGCAATTTTGAAGTGTACTTAAAATTCTGTTTTGAACTTATCTAATCAGAGATAAGTATAGTCATAAAGTCACTCTTCCACCCTTTGGCTCCCCTTATCTCCACGCATTGTTCTTATCTCCTGCCAGTCTCGGCTACTGACAATAGATTATCTCTATTTAGAGACGCTAATTGTTTTCAAAATCTTTTTAATAATTGCTTTGGAACAAGGTGTGCAAATGAGGCTTAAGATAATTACAGCTCCATCTGTTTGTGTAGTTTTACTAAGCATTCTCCACACATACACAAAATAACAGATGATGGGACTGAAATTGCAAGACATCTCTCAATCCCTGGCAGTAAAATAGGCCAGCATTGCAATCTACACACACACACACACACACACACACACAGGCACACACATGCACACACACACACATCCCTCTTTATTTAATCTTGTTGGAGCCGCGGTCGTCCTCGCTTTGAGGGCAGTGTCCCTTTCAGAACAGGGCAATATTATGTTACAACCGGACGGCTATTGGAGCCGGACACAGTTTTATTTAATTTACACCCCATCCAGCGCCTTTCGTGCGATGTTCCCAAAGCATTTTTGCTAATAGCAAGTAAAGCTTCTCAGCATTCCTCAGTAGCAGAGGTGGCAACCGCACAGATAGGGAAACCGAGTCCAGAAGCCTGCCTGCCGACTTAAACCACAGATCATTAAAATTCCGAATCGCAAATGAACTCTTGTAATCTCTATTTGCTCAGCAACTGTGCTCTACACAATTCTCTTGGTCCCAAATAGTCGTGGCCTTTTGAGAATGAGGGAAGCGCTATACAGCTGGGAGTATTTGTGCGCTTTGGAGGGCGGTGGGGGCAGGAGAGAAGAGGGGAGGAAATTAGGTTTGGCTCCTGGAGCTGAAGCCAGCCAGGAGAGAAGCCATTCTTGCAGGGGCTGCAGCCCAGAGGACTGGTCTACGCTTGTATTATTTATCGCGTTCCATAAGCTATTCATCAATCCATTATTTATTCATTCCAACATTAAGGTAATTAAATATGAGCTCACCGGGAAATGGCAAGTCTGCAAAGGACAGGGACAGAGGTACGGAGGGAGAGGAGGGGAATTAGAAGGTCTGGAGCCATTGATTTGTGCAAAGATGTGCGCGGCTGCCCTTAGGTGACACAGCAGAGGGGGCTCACGTTGCAAGGTCCTGACGCGCTCACCCACTCCCACCGCCCCCCGTCCCTGGGAAGCACCGCTCCCTCCCTCCTCCCCACTTCGCTTCTCACCGCTCGCGGTCCCTCTCCTCCCACCACTCCCTATCCCTCGCTGTACAGCCTCGCCCTCCCCGCGCGGGGCGGCGCGGCCTCGCAGCCCGGCCCGGCGGCGCGCGGGCTGGCCAGCCCCGGATAGGCGCCGCCCGCAGCCAATCAGCGCGCCGAGAACGCTGCGCGCTTTAAGGCAGCTGCAGGGAGAACAGAAACCAAGTTCCCCGGCAACGAGCAGCATCCACCCGGCCGGAGGCAGGAGCCAGCGAGGCCCGAAAAGCTGCGGAGTGAGCCGGCCGTTCCTTTTCCAGCGCGCGCTCTACTCCTCCTCCACTTACTCGGCCGCCTGTCTTCAAGTCTTGACTCGCTTTTACGCCTTCGCACAGCCTAGGGAGGGGGTTAGGAGCTGCCGCGCCCCCCTCCCTGCGGCTGCCTCCCCCTGCTTTTTCGGCTTTGCTCCCTGCCGCGTGCGCCCGGGTAGTGCGCCCCGGCAGGCCCCAGCCATGTCGATGCTGCCATCGTTCGGCTTCACACAGGAGCAAGTGGCGTGCGTGTGCGAGGTTCTGCAGCAAGGCGGGAACCTGGAGCGCCTGGGCAGGTTCCTGTGGTCGCTGCCCGCCTGCGACCACCTGCACAAGAATGAAAGCGTGCTCAAGGCCAAGGCCGTGGTCGCCTTCCACCGCGGCAACTTCCGCGAGCTCTACAAGATCTTGGAGAGCCACCAGTTCTCGCCTCACAATCACCCCAAGCTGCAGCAACTGTGGCTGAAGGCTCACTACGTGGAAGCCGAGAAGTTACGCGGCCGGCCCCTGGGCGCGGTGGGCAAATATCGGGTGCGCCGAAAATTCCCTTTGCCACGAACCATCTGGGACGGCGAGGAGACCAGCTACTGCTTCAAGGAGAAGTCGCGGGGCGTGCTGCGGGAGTGGTACGCGCATAACCCTTACCCCTCGCCGCGTGAGAAGCGGGAGCTGGCCGAGGCCACGGGTCTCACCACCACCCAGGTCAGCAACTGGTTTAAGAACCGGAGGCAAAGAGACCGGGCCGCCGAGGCCAAGGAAAGGTACGCGGCATCATTCCCGCAGATCGGGCTACCCTGGGAAGCCTTCCTTTCCCCTCCGCCCCTTTTCACCCCCGCAGGCACCAACCACCTCGATCACCCCGCTGGCAGTAGCCCCTCCGCGGGGCGGCGCCCCGGCCTCGGCTGCACTGCGGCGAAAGTTCATGAACTCTGAGATCGCTCGCTAGGGATGGGGGGAGGGTGGAGGGCGGTGTTCATCTGATTTGAGTGTCCGCGCGTGGATTTCCTGGGATGTGAGTGTCGGGAAACGTTGGCGCTAGGTTTGTTTTTCATGTCTTCTTGGCTGGCTAGAGGGAGAGGAGTGGCGGGTGGAGAGTGAGTTTTTAGATCAAGCAGAAGGGAAACGTTGATTGGTATCGCGGGGGAAGGGGTTCAGTGGGGGCAGAGGATCTCGAACCTCTCTCTTCTCGCACCCCGGAAGGGTGAAGCTGTCCTGAAACTTCTGCTCAGTTTCCACTCGCGCCGGGTCCTTCAGTCGCGCTTTCCTGGCAGTCTTTTGGGTGAGAGGTCACTTCCATTCGCACTAGCTGCACAAAGGGAGGAGTCTTTCGAAAGAAGTCCACAGAAGAGAGCGCTTTGGGAGGGTTGGCGCTGCGTTGACTCCCCGGCGCCCCAAGTCCAGAACTGATTCTCTTCGTCGGCTCCCTGGCGCGTGGCCGGGTGCAGCGGCGGGTCCGGCCCGCTGTCCGCGCCGCTCACCCGGGCGAGGAATGGATCTCCAATCTCAGACTTCTCTCACCCCAGAACACAGAAGACAACATTTTTTTCAACCTGTCTCTGCCTCCGCTCTCCTCACACGAACACCCCTGGCCACCTGGCCCGGCTCCACTCTTTTGCTGTGGAGTTTCCGACCATGATTCGGAAGAGCTTCGGGGAGGCGGCGGCGGCCGGGAGAGCGCTCCGGGGAGCCGAGCAGTTTCGGGGAAACCTGAACGCCCAAGTCGGCCGAGTTTCTTTTGTTCGCTTCGGAGCCTGGAGGCCGAAGAAGTCGCCGCCTTGTTTCCCTCTGGGAAGCAAGAGTCTGGAGAAATTCAGCTGAGATGGGCATTTTGGGAGAGAGAGACTGCGAGAGATGGGAAGAGTTGGACAGACAGGCAACTCCGGGGTGGGGGATATTCTGAAGGCAGAAGCGCGAGGGCTGGGAGACCTTGCAGTTTAGCAGCACCGAGCGCCCAGGCTGACATCCCGGTACATCACACCCGCTCAGGCTGTGCCTGGTCTTGAAGTTCCCCTGCCGGGAAAGTGTGCGCCGGTGTGTGTGTCCGCAGGGAGTTTGAAAGAGCACGTGAGGCACCGAGGACTGAGCGAATAACACCGGGCCAGGGACGGTACAGTTCCATTTAGACGTCTGTTACAAAACGGCCTGTCCTTTAAGCCAGGCCAGAGGGCCCACTCCCTGATGAAATCGGAGAGACTGGCTGCGCTCCCTGTGTTTACTCAGGTCACTGGGCCGCTCTGGACACCACTTCCCATGACCTGTCCTGTGCCTCTGAAACCACAACCTCCAGGCAGGGGCAGGGAAACTCGACGGTTAATTGTTTCCTCAGATGGGAACAGGACAATTGACTTGATTCACCACCAAACATCTGTGCACTAGGTGCTGTTCGACCCCACCCCCCCGTCATTTTCTTCATCACCAACAACCATTTGTTGGAAGATTTTCAAATTTCCTTACTTCTAAATGTGGTACTTCTTGATAGGTATTTAATAATAACTGTTAGAACAAAAATTTAAAGATAATTTTTTGTGCATTTCAAATAAGCACTGCTGATTTGGCTTTCTAAACTCTGGAAGAGGAAAGGATCCGGCATCACCTTTCTCAAGTCTCTTAGGCCTCCTCTCTTTCCCCCAGGACTCTGTGGGGTGGGTGAGAGGGCAGAACTCCATTTGGGTCAGTGACTGATTGCACAATGGCCCTTTCCTTCTTCCAGCTCCCCTCCCTCCATCTCACACTTTTTTTTTTTTTTTTAACCATATGGTGTTGTCCTCTGTTTCTTAGGGAGAACACCGAAAACAATAACTCCTCCTCCAACAAGCAGAATCAACTCTCTCCTCTGGAAGGGGGCAAGCCACTCATGTCCAGCTCAGAAGAAGAGTTCTCACCTCCCCAGAGTCCAGACCAGAACTCCGTCCTTCTGCTGCAGGGCAACATGGGCCACGCCAGGAGCTCCAACTATTCTCTCCCGGGTTTAACAGCCTCTCAGTCAGCGCACAGCCTGCAAGCCCACCAGCATCAGCTCCAGGACTCCCTGCTGGGCCCCCTCACCTCCAGTTTGGTGGACTTGGGGTCCTAAGAAGGGAGGGACTGGGGCCTCGAAGCAGCAACTAGGGACACTTGTAAATAGACATCAGGAACATTTTTTGCAGCTTGTTTCTGGGGTTCTTTGCGCATAAAGGAATGGTGGACTTTCACAAATATCTTTTTAAAAATCAAAACCAACAGCGATCTCAAAGGTAGTACCCTCTTCTCTCCGACTCTTTCCACTTCTACATTTCCCCTCCCAGTGTGGAGATCAGGGGGGAAAAAAAAAAAACCCAAACAAACAAAAACATCCAGTTACCCAGCCTTGGTTCTGGGCAACCCGTGTTCCTGCTTCAGTAGGCTTCTTTTTTCTTTTCTTTTTTTTTCAGTGAATGGAATTACAGATCAACTGGATTTTAATTATTTCATCTTAATTTATTTATGGAAAATGTTTTGAGAAGCGGAAAAGGAAATGAAAATGAGAGAGAGAGGGAAGTTAAAACAGTGAAAAGATCCTCCAGCCTGAGAGGAACTGGTTGCATTCTTAAGGTGAATAGGAAGAATATGATCTTATACCTTTTTTGATGGGGAAAATTAAGTTTACATTTTTCATATTTAGTGTTAAATAATTTTATGTAGATTAAAAGGAAAGAACAGTATTAGGGGGAAAAAAACAAGTGCCTAAATGTCTTAATGCTCTCTATGTGAGGCAGTTAGAAATAGAAGTGACCATTAGTAATACAACTATTTTTGTCAAATTTAGTGGGGGTTTTTGGTTGTTGTTTGTTTTCTTGGGTTTTTTTTTATGGCAAACTTTAAAAAATGTACCAATGTGGAAAAAACACTTTCCTGAATGCCATTACTTCTCATGCCCTTGAAGCTCTCATATCTGTAGCCTACTCCTGTTAAGGGTTTCTCCTTTTCCTAGTTTCTAGCTTGCAACAATACGTAACAAATCTGGCTACCTGGTATTTGTTACTAAAACAGCATGTGTTTGCAGGTTTCTTTTCTATTGTACCTAAACCAGTCTAAATTAAAACTTAGTAGAACACCAGGAGTACTGATTCTGTTTCTGAAAGGTGAGTTGTGTACTGCTGTCATTGGGCTCCCCCCTTTTTTAACGAATAGGTTTTTTTTTTCTTTATTACTTAATGGTGGTTATGAATTGCAGGGTACGTTGGCCATCCCCTGAACCAAGAATGGTGACTGAGTTAATTATGTGACAGAAAAAGAGCGAATTCAAATTTGGTGTATTTATTTATTTTTTGTTACTTTAGATATGCAGTTTTGTTTACCACTAGCTTTTCTCCACAGAATTCGTACGTTAGCTCTTTTGTATTATTAACAAATTTATGACAAGACTGTGAAAGTAAAATAATTTATCTGCTTGGAGAAAAAAAGGGAACTCCTACAAGGATAGCAACATTGTGAATTAATCTGTACAAATAGAAAGCAGACCAACAGGACAGGAGCTCTTTGCAGTGCTGCCGGATGGTGTCCAGAAACAATCCCAGTAATCATGTAGGCTCCATATTATTTTTGCCTGGGGCAAAAAATGATGTACCTTGTATTTAGCTTTTAAAATTAGTGAAACAAATGGCATTATTTATTAAAATTCTACTCAGGATAACAGGATTGGCTTGCTTGTGCTTTGTAAAATATTGCTCCCCAGAGGAAGTCTATTTATTTTATGACATGACAGTTTCATAATTTTGATTTTTCTCCATCTGTGTCACCATTAATATGTTCATTTCTTTCTTACTCTTTCCTATCTTTCCTGCCCTGATCTAGAAGTGGGGGTAGGGGTATTAAGGCCTTCTTCTTATTTTTTTAATGCCAAATGGTTTTGACTGAGTTCCAGGGAGAAAGGGTCGCTGTACTTAACTGTAGTCACTTTTACTTATAAAGTCATTTTTCCCCTCAGTGATGGACAGATGTTCACACAGCCGCTCAGAGACCATCCTTTGCATTGGGAGCTCAGAGTCCCAATCTCCCTTGTTAGTGTTTTGGATCATTAAGTTGGTGTTTATTTAAGTCACTAGGGTGTTTATTCTCCACGTCTTGGGCCACGGAGAAATGCCACCCTCTGCAGGAGGGGCTCTCACAGGGGATCTCCTCGCATTCTTCACATTCACTGCCCAAAACAAACACCCAGCACAAAGATAGCTTTCAATGACCCTGACAGGCTTCAAAGGACACCGCGGAAATCTCCCTGGAAAATAGGAAGGGCCAATTACTTTAATTTCTTACAAGCCCTCTCTTCCTACTCCGATGACTACCCCCCAATCTTCCAGCTCTGTTGAGTATAATTTTAGACTCGGGGAAGTTCTATCTCCCTGGGTGCCTCGGCCCACTTCCTGCTGCCTTGGTTGGTGAATCTTGGAAATGTCTGCAGATCTGGCGAGGAGCAGAGCGGGCCGGCCGGTCCTGTAAAAGCCCCTGTGATTACTGCTTGTAAACTCGTTAAAAGGACAATTTTCTGTCACAGCCATAAACTCTTTGTAAAATCCCTGGCATTCGATCCACAGTGCACATATTCCAGATGTGTTTAATAAGAAATTGCACAATGTGCCTCCCTCACCATCCTCCTCTCGGCCTGGCTAAACTGGGGACAAGCAGGAGGAGGTGAGAAAGCTGGATGTTGCCTTGAGTTTTCTTGGCAATCATTTTAGAGCAATCACTGGGGGGGGGGGGGAACTAACCATATTTCTTTTTTTCCTCGAGGAAATCTTCAAGGACCAGCTGTCAAGGGACCTCCAATTTACCTTCTCATATTCTCAGTTTAACTGAATCAAAGCCACTTTCTGATTTCTCCTTTACAGATTTCGTAAGGAGAGCCAAAAATAATAATGATTTCTAGATAGTTTTTAGGACGAAACCTTACAGAATTTTACCGAGTAAAATAAAGTAATAATACACTGGGGCGATTTTCAAATTTTGGAGTTTTAAATCTGAACACAGGATACTTCGGGTCCCCGTTGCCTTTTCTCCTTGACCTCTTGGCTGAGAACGAAGCTTCTTTAAATACTCGAGAGGCAAAAGGGCTTGGCCGGCGGTTTCTGAATTTTGGCTTAGCAGACAGGGACTCAAGAGCCCCCAAACCCCACGAGATGCGGGCTGGGAACCGGACGCCGCTGGTCCCGGGAACTATCCTCCAAGCAAAGACAGCTCAGTCTTGACCCAGAAATGAAGTGGAGGCTTCCAGGAAGAGGCAGCGGCACTGGCACTTATGGGCGAACCGAGTTTGCTGAGCAGTGACCCTTGTCCCGCCGCAGTCCTCCGCACCCTGAGGGCCGGTCGGGCCCCTGGCACTGACCGCGCACGGAGCGGCTGTTCCTCTGCCTCATCGCCGCCGCCACCGCCGCTCCTGCAGCTGCGGCCGAAAGGGCTTCACTCCTTTTCCCTCCGCCGCCTGGAGGTCTTCGCTCAAGTCTGCAGGCAGTACTCCAGGTTAGAGAGCCAGAGGTTTCCGTTCCGCGCGTCTCAGGCTGCAGGAAGCTGGGGGAGTTTCTCCTGCCACCCCGCAGACTCCGGAGGCTGCTCCTTCTCCTCTGCCCTCCCGAGGCACTGGGAGTCGAGGCGCTGCTGCTCTCCGCCCCCAGACCCGGGCGGGGTCCCCTCACCTCCGCACCGAGGATCGCTCACATCCACATTCCGGGAGGGAGTCGCATCACAGCGCAGCTCCAGGCGCGGGGCCTGGTGGCGCGGCCCTCGGAGCCCCTGAGAGCAGAGGCTGCAAGGAGGTGCCGCGGCCTGAGCTTCGTGGGACAACGCGGCTGCCGTGGCCTTAGGCACCCCGGAGCCACATCCTAACCCTTCGTCGGGTCTCCCTCTTTTGAGTCAAGGAGCTAAATTCCTGGCGAGACCCCCGAGCGGCACGGAAAGCACTCCTGAAGGGGTTGGACCAGGCCGGGTGGTGGCAGGAGGAAGCGGTCGTGGCCGCTCACGGCTCCCGGGCAGGGCGGCAGGTGGAGCGCCCTTGGGTCTCAGACGCCAAGGCGGCCGTGCTCAAGCCCCTGAGCCTGGTCGGGAGGCGGCCTAGGCCCCGCCGCCCTCCCCGCGTCACGTATGGCCCGTGTCTTTTGCTTCCTGCGGCCTGGGTTTTGGCTCACGGGCCTGGGCTCATCCCCCGCGCGTTCGGCGGAGGGGTGCCAGTCACAGAGGGCGCCCCTTCGATGGCGGAGGAGAGCGGTCCGGGTTTCTAGGGTCTCGGGCACGACCGGGAGGCAGCTTGGCTTCATCGACCAGCCGGGCCTCGTTAGGCGTTTCCCCCACTGGCCCGAGGCCCTGGGGTGAGCAGAGGCCTTTTCCCCACGCGCATCGCCGGGGCCCCAGGAAGGAGGCGCAGGCCAAGGCCCGCAACGTGTTTCGGACTGGGCCATCGCGGCGCACACTCTGCCCTTCTTTAGTGGGGTAGGTGGCGTCGACAGGAACAGGTGGGTCAGGGTTAAGGTGAGGAAAGTGGCTGATGGCCCACGTGCTCCCTCTATACTATTTCTTCTTTTCTGGTTTTTCCCAGTAGACTAAAAACTCTCCCAGGCTACCTCCTCCAGCCACCCGGAAGCCAGCAGAACTAGTGTCTGTGCCCACTTAGTCCACAGGAGCAATTCGCACAAGGGTACCCGAGGGCTCAGTCCCTTAGCACTCAGGTATGGTCTTAGGTGGGGACTTGTGAGCCCCCTCAAGGTCATAGTGATCCTGCCTCCCTTTCCTCTCTAGTCTGATTGAATCCGATAGTACACCTGGAAGATGTTCTCTGAAGACATGGGTTAAATCGGCCAGGACAGAGAAGTCAAAATCATGGGGGAATTGTTGGCTTGTACTCTACCCAGAAAAACTGCTGCCGTGGAAGGCCACATTTTCTCTAGTGTTTTAAACTGAGTATACACACACAACTTCGTTCCAGCTGATGAAATTGGAAACCTGTTCTCCCACTGAGGATGGCAATCAGTGTTTTAGGCGCTGTGGTCCTTTCAGACAGTGAGGAACAACACTGCAGTAGCATTTAAAAACAAAGAGAAAGAGACTGCTTGAGGCGCGGGTGTATGCCTGACTCTTTCCCATCTGAGTTTCAGCTTCTCTTAACTTGTTAATGGACAGCTGAGACCCCACTTCTCAGCATGCAGAGCACAAACTCCTCAAGGTCTGCTCTCTTATATTGCTTCACTACCTGGGAGTCTACCCCCTCCCCTTTAGCAAAAGTGTCCACTAATTGTTTTCCTTTGCATAACATTAAAATATTCTTAAAATCCCATTTGTCTCCCCCCAACCCCATCCAACAGGAGCGTGCAGAAAGAAAAACTAATTAAAAAAACTAAAAAACGCAACCCAACCTTATCTTTGAAAGAGAAAAGAGTTAACTTCAGATTTAACACATACCTAAGTGTATCTGAAATGCCTACCCAATTGTAATTAAAATACTACTAGGAGATATTGGCTGCTCTCCCTTCACTGCCATTAGTGGTTGTCATTAAAAAGACAGATAATTAGAAAGAAAGATGGAGACATGGAAATGTATACCAGCTCTCTCCATCTGGTCCCCTGCCCTTGCTATCCTCCCTAACTTACAAGATAAATCTTTTATGGAACTGACATAGGCAGATCCAAATAGAAGCACTGATGGATTAACTCAAAGCAAATTTATTTTAATTTGCTATATAATTTATTTTAGAATAAGATTTTAAATTGATTATAACTTTTAAAATGCCATGACTTATTTATAACAGATACATAGTTTATTGATAAGGTGGTGGTTCAGGAGCTGAGCTGATATGCATTTGGCATCTTAACGGAAAAAAATGGCCCTAGACTACATATTTTTTAAGATTAAAAAAAAAAAAAACTTTGAAATGTTCTTTAACATTTCATAGAGCTGGTCAGTTGGCATCCCTGGCTTCCAACCAGCAAGCCTGTAAAACCAACTTTCTAGGTGTTTTTAACCTTCTATTAAGTATTTTAACAAATTCAGCTCCTCTCCTTCACTCCCTTAAGGCATGGCTTTAACTGCCTTGCAACACTTCAGTTCTAATCCGGGTTGCCAGTTATCCAAATGATCTAAATACCAGGGAAAGGCAATGGGACTGTGAACAAACAAAAACAAAAAAACCCAAATCAAACCTATATAGCTATGACATTTTTAGTTGGCTCTCAAACAGATATTTTTAAACTATAAGCATCAGTATGCAGCACAACATTCCCCTTAATTTTTGCAGCTTTGTGTGTGTGTATTAGTGGTGGGGACTGGTGTGGTTGGTGGAGAGGAGCAGCAATTTACAGAGCTTAGAGTGAAAACACACATTTTGAAGGTGAGGTGGCATAATCTTCTATACCATGCAAAAGGAAATTTTATGTCAAAATCAAGGAAGTAGTTAATGAAGGAGCATTAGCTCTGTACCTGGGATGCCATGAATATGAAAGTAACAGCTTAAAAAATTAAGATAGGACAGCATGCCTTAGTATCTATGAAGTAAGAAGAACATTTAAACAATTGAAGCCTTGTCTGTCTTCAGATATGTGGTGAATATTTTCTATGCGTTGCTGATGCTATATAAACATAACTTGCTTCCTCCTAAAGTCAAGTTCTTTATTTTAATTGAAGAATAATATTGCTCAGGGCTCTACCTCTGAGTACAAATAGCTAATCTAAGAAAATCAGTTCTGGGAATCTGGAACCAATGGCTGTTTTCAAAATAAACAGACAAAATCTTCATAAAGAAGGCCAGGAGGATTATTTTTACACACAGTATATCTGTGATTTCTCACCAAAAAAAAAAACTTTTATGGAAAAACTAAAAGGCAGAATGACAATAGAGTCCTCTTACCATATTTCTGTTTTAAAAAATCATCCTGATTTAAGACTCCCAAGCTGTCTTGGTTAAAATTTCCAATATTAATATATCTTAGAAGCAAATCTGTGTGCCCTTCCTCTTTCCGTCTTTTTAAAAAATCTCCTAGTGTGGGGACAGAGATATAAGACAAATGTATTACAAAATAAAAAATAAAGGTGTAATTTAAAACGTGTTTATAATATTTAATGAATAGCAGGTAAACAGTATCCTCACAGCAAAGAACACCAGTTTGCTTTGTGCTTTTGTTCAGCTAACTCAACTAAGGAAATGAATGAGGGAAAATTTGAAATCATTCTGATTGTCCAGTACAGAGCCCAATATGGATGCTCAACAAGGTTGACTTAGGGAAGAATCTGGGGGAGGGGAAACACCCATTTACAGAAATTTCTTAGAAACTCATGTCAGAGTAGAGATTTTCCTTTTATTAGGATCCCAACTCCACTGACACCTAGGCAGGAAGATATCCAGATCTACCTAAGTTTGGAGATCACATTTGGGATTCCTTTCAGTAGATAGGACCAGGTGACCCGAAGATGCCCCTTCTCTCTTGGTTCCTAGGTTCCAAGCCCCACTAAGATGGGAACCTCACAAACTAAGAAACTGCCAAGTGGAGCAGATATAAAGATGTTCCCTCCAAATGTCATTCTTGTCATGTGGTGTGAATGTGTGTGGTGAGATTTCCGAAAATGTGTTTTTCGTTCCCTTGGGGGACAAGAAAGAGTTAATTTGTTTTCTGACAGGTTTCACACTGTGGGCAGGTCTGCCAAAAAAGAGAGGAAACAGAGAACAGCCGTATGATTAATTCTACCTGTTTTTCCCATGAGCGATCACCTGCTCCAGGGGTCATGAATAGCAGGTAGCTCTCCCTCTCCAGGGCTCTGAGAGCTTCGTTTGTTTGGTGACAGCTGAGTGACAAGGCCTGAAACCCGAACCCATCGCCCGGCCTGATGGGGGGATAAAAACTCTGGATGTTCCCTCAAACATTTCAGGAAATGAAAGTTGTAACGCGATCCCTCCTGCGCCCACATCTCCCCCAGCAAACACAAAAGCTCAAAGGAGCCTTCTCGGATTGAATTCGGCCTAGAGTTGATGGAGGGAAAGCGGAGCCCGACGCGGGGCGAGGGGGAGGAGAAGGGAGCGGGCCGAGGCCGCGGCTGGCAGGCTCTCTGAAGCAGGACTGGAAGAGTGCAGAGCCGGGAGAGAGCTGGGCGCCAGAGGCCCGGGCGCCCCTGGGGGCCGGCTTCCACGCGGCGTCCCAAGCGCCCTGAGCCTCCAGACCGTATGGACAGCTGTCGCCCCCTACATCTGTCTTTAGGGTCAACCTGAAGTGGGAAGGAAACCCTGCGGCCTTAAGCCCTGAGCAGATAGATCCCTGCTATTTGCGCGGCCTCTGCACCAGGGCCTAGAGTCCCCTGCGGGCCGCAGCGCAGGCCCGAGCCCCACCTTTGCGCCCATGCCGGCCTGGGCGGAGGCTCTGGGACCCCGCGCCTGCTCTCGGGCGGAGGTGGACCTTCTCACCCGCCCCCGAGCGGGATCAGACTGAGCTGCCGGGACCCTGAAGGCTGGGAGGGACGCCGCGCGGGCCTCACTCAGCGCCCTCGCGCTCGGCCGCCCCCATCAGTCAGCAGCATCCATCTGCCTCCGGCCTCGCCCGCACTGGTAGTGGAAGCTCCCAGCCAGTGGCCGGGAGGAAGGCGTGGGGGGCGGGGAGGGGCGGGGGAGCAAGGGGAGCTGAGATGTTGACGCTCCGACCCCCACGCGGCCAACCGTCCCTGGGTCGTACTGTCCTGTCAATCAGCGTGCCGGTGCCCGCGCAGCCTCTGGGTTGGTAGGAGGAAGTAAACGCTAGGCCCCCTCAAGGCGAGTTTTCCTCCTTAGCCCTGACAGCTGTTACTGCTTTGTTCTGTACAGCATTTTCAGTTTTTTTCTCTCCGTAAATTCAGAAATCTTTCCCAGATATCATCATCAGACCTCATCTCTCTCCCCAACCTTCATGGGGACTAAGAAAGTTATTTTCTTTTACTCTTTTAAACGCAGAAGCTCGTTACAGGGCAAACTGACCTGGGAAGCAGAATAACGCATTGCCACAGATCCATCACTTGCACACACTTGCGACTTGTGTGACTATGGGCAAGTTACCTCACTTGGCCAAGCCTCATCAGGGAAAACAGGAAACATGATACATAGCAGGGGTACCATGATGCTTCAATGAGCTGAAGTATTAAATGTAAAGTGACTTGGCACTAAAGACAATGACTAGTAGCTATATTATAAGTTTGGAGACTCCTTAGACGTTCACAAAGCTGCCTGGGAAAATTCCCATGATGCTAGAGTTTTCAGTGAGGGCAGATTATGACTATTTCCACCTTTTGTGAAGAAGGCAATGGCAACCCACTCCAGTACTCTTGCCTGGAAAATCCCATGGACGGAGGAGCCTGGTAGGCTTCAGTCCATGGGGTCGCAAAGAGTCAGACATGACTGAGCAGCTTCACTTTCACTTTTCACTTTCATGCACTGGAGAAGGAAATGGCAACCCACTCCAGTGTTCTTGCCTGGAGAATCCCAGGGACGGCAGAGCCTGGTGGGCTGCCATCTATGGGGTCGCACAGAGTCGGACACAACTGAAGTGACTTAGCAGTAGCAGCAGTAGCCACCTTTTGTGAAACATTGAAAGAAGCACAAGTCAACCTAAGGTTTGATTAGCCTTTGGGGGTAGCCAAAGCTGAGTCTTATTTCTTGAAGGTCTGAGTCTAGAATCTAGAAGTTTAACCTCAGTAATTTAATTCTGGAATGATATTTAAATTTACAGTGCTTGGAAAATGTCATCTCTGTTGTTCATAATTTGAACACTTGTGGAGATGCCATCATGTATGGTAGAGTTATATTGATGAAAAATAAAGCCCACTTAAACGTGCCTGAAAATGACAAATTACTTAGAAGGGAACTAGAGCATTCAGCTGAGTAGAGAATTTAAGGCCCCACCTAAACGTGTCAACATAAGTGTAGAATAAGAAAGTACTTAAAAGATTTAATGCCTTGCTGATGTTAACACAGTGCTGGACATAATAGCACCTGATAAATATTATTTAAGTAAATGAATGGGCTGCTGAAATGACGGAGAGTCTTTAGATAGAATGTAATTCCCAGAGTTGGAATTTTGCAGGACTCTCTTGGGTACATTTCTTCTCTTGTGACACTCTCTAATGATCACAAGGGATGAATGGTTCATTCTGACATGCCGCACATCCTTCTCTGATTTCAAGGACTTTCTCATTCAGGTATTATTGAAAGCTAAGTGCATGGCTGAAATTTGCATGGGTCAATGAGAGAGAGGAGAGACTATGATAGAAAGAATATGAGAGAGAGAGAATATGAGAGAGAATTTCGGGGGTTATGTTGGGACACCGCCCCCCTCCGACTGACACACTCAGTGGTAGAACCAGAGACCCAGAACTACTGATAGGAGGAAGAACCCCAGCAAAGGTAGGTTTAAATCCTAGAGTGTAGGTGGAGCAGGCATGTGGTAGTGCCTCACCGAAAGAAGCATTTTGTGTACAATTCTTTAACTCTGTATTTTCCTCCAGCATTTTCATTTTCTTCAAAAGTATTCTAGACTGCTAAAAATAGTACATATTTAAGTTTTTGGCTTGGGGAAATTGATCAGTTTGTAGTCAGTCACCATACATGTTCAGGATGTGTTCAGTAGGTTTTTTTTTTTTTTTTTTTGCAAAAACCTCCCTATATTACACTCACTAATTACTTGAGGTAAAGGTAGAAGGCAAAGACGCATGTTTAGAAATTTTTCAAAAAGCTCTGTAATATACATATACTCTGCCTTGTGCCTGCAGGATTGTATATGTCCCACATAATACTTACTTTTGGAAAATACACATACTAATATTACATTTATTTGCAAAGTAAATATTTGAATGTAAGCAGTGCATAGACAGAAATGGATAGAAAAAGTGGGAGTTCAAGCCCATCACTTCTAAGAATGTATCCTATAATCAGAGAAATATTTGTTAGGAACTATGACTATATTGCTGCTAAATCATTTGCATATTTTGAAATTATTTGCACAGTGTTAGGGCCAGGAGTTCTCAGAATTATGCTTTCTGCCACTGCTTTTAACGTGACTGAAATAAGGAAATATGTAGTGTTTTTCTTTCTAAATTGTTCCAGCATCCACATGTTTAGAAACACAAAACTATGTCCGTGTGCTCACTCAAAATATAAAAAGAACTAAGAAAGAGTATTTTATACTTAGGGATAAATTAATTCAAATTAGATTAAACTTTGCAGAGGGTGCTTCAAGGAGGTTTGGGTAGATTCCAAGTTTTAACATATCATTCAAGAAATGAAAGGCCTCAGGGCATTCTAAAAAGGCATGTCCGCTCTAAATCAGCTTTAGTTCATTTCAAATAAAAAATATATGACTGGACTTGAAGGTTGGATAGAGAGGAGTCTTATTTCTACTCTGTAGATGTATCATAGGGAAATAAAATAAGTGAGGAAATCCAGTGTTTGAATTTCTCTAAAGGATTTATGCATAAGTGCTGAGGCAGAAGTTCCTTTTCAATCATTTCTTCATGAAACTGAAAGACTTATTTGTTAATATGCTGAGAAGCATAGTAAGTTTCTTTCCACCAGAAATTTGTTATAGATGAAATGAATTAGCCCTCATGGAGTGCTTAGAAGATAACATACTAGATGTTTTCAGTGTATTTTATGATGCATGACATTTTATGATTTTAATTATAGGTCAATCTCAGATAGCTAATGGGTCCTTCAACTGTTGAAAGTATTTTCCCCTTTTGATTAAGGCAAAACAATGGAAAAATAAGTCAATTTCTTATAAAATTTAAAGATTTCAATATTAGTTAGCTGAGCTAAACAGGGAATGAAATTAGATACAAGGTTTATTTTTCAAAGTTCGAGTTTTTAGCACTGATGGTGGCAAATGTGCTGTAAAAACATGCACATAACAAATGCTATAATTTGTCACCCTCCCCCCCCTTTTAAAAGTAGTTCATGTATGACTTTGGGGTAATGAAGACTTGAATTTGAATAACTACCTGAAATAGATGGATAAGACATAGTAAACTAGAAGTACCAAATTTTGTGAAATATGTACAAAACTCACAAACAAGACTCAAGATGGAGTCTAATCTTTCAGTGTACTTCTTATGAACAACACAAATGAGTAAGAAAGATCTGTTTTCTTTGCTGGTGCTCTCAGCCATACTTCCCTTGAAAAGTGTACTGAAGGAAGTATGGTAATGAGGATTAGGAGAGTTGAATACTGCTAGCCAGTGGGTGTATGGTGGATTGTATTACCTGCAGGAGTGGAGGCAAAATACCCATAAAATAGCCTTTCAGATTCAGTTTGTCTCAAGTTACATTGTGAAATTCAGTGGTTTGGTATAGTTGTATACCTGTTGGCTTTCAGGAATTAAACAGAGTTGGGGTGGGCTGACCCTTGTGCAGAAGGACATGCAGGTGGTACCAGAGGTATGGGGGTTTGTGGTTTCCTATGGGAAATTCTTTTGGTGATTTCATTCTCCCTTGAGTAGGGTGGGTAAGAGGCAGAAAGTCCAGAACCTGATCTGTAGCTCCTTCTTGGATCACAGGCCAGTCTACATTGTAAAGATTAATTTCACTTACTTTCATACAGACTATTTATTATTTGTAATTCTAGCATTGGCTCTCTTTGACTGAGGCCACTGATTAGTTAAAAACTGAAATTATTCATCCATTAAGAAAAGAGAGTTCTAACATGCCGTATTTCTTAGCTGAGAAATAAAATTTTAAGTCTGATCACAGAATTCACCTTTATATCATTTATTCTCCTGGAAATGGTATCAACAATCCTGGTATCCTGGCTGAAATTCAGGTTTAAGACTTCCCCTAAGCTTGTTTATGTTCTAGCCATAACTGGAAGTTGTATTTATTTATTCTTCACTTCCTCTTCTAGGCTTTAGGGTGGTATTTTTTTTGTGAGCGGCTGTTAAGCTGATGGCCAAGGAAGACTTTCTGTTTAGACATATTTTAATTGATTTAACCATTTAAGACTAAGCAACATTTATTATATCTACAAATACTTATTATGGGAAAGATATTAAAATTTCTAATTTTTGTGATGAATTATTGAGACTATAATACTAACGCCTATATGTATTCAGTATCTATTTGGGCTATCAGACTGGTACTTTTTTTTAGTAAGGAAAAATCATTTATTGGGTTTTATAGAAATCAGTGGATTATTAGGATGAATGAAGTACCATCTCAGACCAAGTGCATCAATGGCTCAGTTCATGTCAGAAAAAGTCTTATGTTGGATCAGCTACTAAGAGACATTAAACAAGGCTGGCAGTGAATTTCTAAGTCTCTGTTTTTTTTTAAAGTATGGGGACATTTTTTATTTTCTCAGCAATTTGACTTACTTAGTCGTCTCTTAAAACCTGTATCCTTTTCCTTATATCTTCCTCTTTCACACATTCTCATAACCATTCCAGGTAGATTTGATGCGATTTCCTTTACAAATAGAAATAAACACTATCTTTATTGAATGATTGATTCATTCATCGAAAGTGGGTAATTAATTAAGGCTAGTGGGAGGAGATATTAGAGTTGGTAATGAAGATGGATTAAGAGGGATAAGGGGAAATATTTCTCTTTTTTCCTGATAAGGTTGTGCTTCAAATTAGCACAAAGATTTGAAAAAGGAAAAATGTAACACTAGAAGGGATTAGATGATTGAGTGAATTTTGCTGTGCTTTTGCTGCCTGGTCAAGCCAATCTCTGCACATGGGAAGCAGACACATCAACACGGTGATCTCTGCTAAAACCCTGGCCCTCTTTATCTCACCAGAAATGAATCCACATGTTTAGATATGCTCTCGAGTTTGCAGTTAAATTAGAAAATTTTGCCTAGAATGAAATCTCAGAAAAAGTGAAACCATGGCCATGCATGTACAAAAAATAATAATAAAAATAAGTTTAAAACAATAAACATCTAAGATTTTAGACTCCAGTACTGTCTTTGTTGATGACGGATACAGGCAAAGGGGTGGCAAAGTATACCTTTAGCTATTATAGTGATGTTTTTCTATCTTGAGAATTTGGCAATAGTTAGAAAACCACCATTGAGAATGGCCTTTCCCCCCCGGTAGTATGATTTAAAATGGCTGTCTCAGAAAGAATCTGCCCATGGCCACTAGCTAATTCAGAGAATTGAGGTCATATTTATTTTAAAGAGTTGACCAGATAAGTATAAAGAAAAGTCTCCTTTCTAACAATGAATAGAGAATTATGGTTTGAAAATGTTATTCGTGAGCAATCAGCAAAATGGTCATGGAGTCAAAGGTAGCATTAACAGTGGAAATTTGGCTACAGATGCTAGATGCAACCCCACATTGGGTAGCCTTATCTTCCTGCCTAATCTTTCCCAATAAGATTGTGCTGGTGGAAACAAAACTGTTCAGGTAGCTAGCTGAATGAGTGCCCTTGAGACAGATTGTTCCTGAGAAATGGAAAGCATAATCACATAGAAATGCATCATGGTAACATCACGTATGTTATAACAAAAGTACAGATTGATTTCATTGAGTTGCATATAATATATATTATCACTCATGTTTGGGGTATAAATATTTTTACTATAAAAATTTTAAAAAGGATCTTTGTCTTTAGAATGTGACTGCAGACCTTTGCCAGGCATGGTTTTCATTAAAAAACCCCAAACAAAAATGCTGCCAGAGCACCCCAGGAAGGTGTTAACCATAGTAAATATTCACAAGGTAATGAGACAAAGATTTTTTTATCTAACTAGATTTGGTGAATTTATTGGTGTTTAACGGTGTTTTAAACTAGGAAAAACAAATCTAATGTGAACAATGCTATCTTTTTGGATCAACGGTAGTTGTATTGGTTAACAAGTATAAGCATGTATATGAACTTTGGTTACACTTTTGAAACCAGATTCTTCCAAGTGCTTAAGGTTGTGCCTACATAAAACTAGCATCACAACTGCGTTAAAAAACAACTACCGCAAACCCAGTGAAAGCGGCCATTTGGCAAAACAGAAACCATAATACCTACTAGACTGAATATGACAATCTTCTAAATAGTTTGTAATTTTAAAATAGGCAGGCAGTTTCATCACTCTCTTCCCCTCACCCTTAGTAAACTCTAAGTCTTTCAAGGTATAATACTGCTAACCCTGCTTATTTAACTTATATGCAGAGTACATCATGAGAAATGCTGGGCTGGAAGAAGCACAAGCTGGAATCAAGATTGCCAGGAGAAATATCAATAACCTCAGATATGCAGATGACACCACCCTTATGGCAGAAAGTGAAGAGGAACTCAAAAGCCTCTTGATGAAAGTGAAAGAGGAGCATGAAAATGTTGGCTTAAAGCTCAACATTCAGAAAACTAAGATCATGGCATCTGATCCCATCACTTCATGGGAAATAGATGGGGAAACAGTGGAAACAGTGTCAGACTATTTTTGGAGGCTCCAAAATCACTGCAGATGGTGACTACAGCCATGAAATTAAAAGACGCTTACTCCTTAGAAGAAAAGTTATGACCAACCTAGATAGCATATTGAAAAGCAGAGACATTACTTTGCCAACAAAGGTCCGTCTAGTCAAGGCTATGGTTTTTCCTGTGGTCGTGTATGGATGTGAGAGTTGGACTGTGAAGAAGGCTGAACGCCGAAGAATTGATGCTTTTGAACTGTGGTGTTGGAGAAGACTCTTGAGAGTCCCTTGGACTGCAAGGAGATCCAACCAGTCCATTCTGAAGGAGATCAGCCCTAGGTGTTCTTTGGAAGGAATGATGCTAAAGCTGAAACTCCAGTACTTTGGCCACCTCATATGAAGAGTTGACTCATTGGAAAAGACTCTGATGCTGGGAGGGATTGGGGGCAGGAGGAGAAGGGGACGACAGAGGATGAGATGGCTGGATGGCATCACTGACTCGATGGACGCGAGTCTCAGTGAACTCCAGGAGTTGGTGATGGACAGGGAGGCCTGGTGTGCTGTGATTCATGGGGTTGCAAAGAGTCGGACACAACTGAGCGACTAAAGTGAACTGAACTGAATGCTTTTAGGCTGCCAGGTTTCCATTTCTGTGTTTTTGTATTTAAATTTTTTTTCTATATTTTGAATCAGAACCACATTTTCATCAGATATCTGCCAAGGAGTATTCTGGTAGCCTGAAAACCTTACTGTGCCCAGTTCAGTTCAGTCGCTCAGTCACGTCTGACTCTTTGCAACCCATGGACTGCAGCACGCCAGGTTTCTCTGTCTATCACCAGCTCCCAGACCCTACTCAAACTCATGTCCATTGAGTGGTCATGCCATCCCACCATCTTATCCTCTGACGTCCCCTTCTCCTCCCGCCTTCAATCTTTCCCAGCATCAGGGTCTTTTCCAAAGAGTCGGTTCTTCACATCAGGTGGCCAAAGTATTAGAGTTTCAGCTTCAGCATCAGTCCTTCCAATCAGCATTCAAGACGGATTTCCTTTAGGATGGACTGGTTGGAGCTCCTTGCAGTCCAAAGGACTCTCAAGAGTCTTCTCCAACACCACAGTTCAAAAGCATCAATTCTTTGGTGCTCAGCTTTCTCTATAGTCCAACTCTCACATCCATACATGACTACTGGAAAAACCATAGCTTTGACTAGACGGACCTTTGTTGGTAAAGTAATGTCTCTGTCTTGTCAATATGCTATCTAGGTTGGTCATAGCTTTTCTTCCAAGGAGCAGGTGTCTTTTAATTTCATGGCTACCGTCACCATCTGCAGTGATTTTGGAGTCCCCCAAAATAAAGTCTCTCACCATCTATTTCCCATGAAGTGATGGGACCAGATGCCATGATCTTAGTTTTCTGAATGTTGAGTTTTAAGCCAACTTTTTCATTCTCCTCTTTCACTTTCATCAGGAGGCTCTTTAGTTCTTCTTCACTTTCTGCCATAAGGGAATGGCACCCCACTCCAGTACTCTTTACTGGAAAATCCCATGGGCCGAGGAGCCTGGTGGGCTGCAGTCCATGGGGTCGCTAAGAGTTGGACACGACTGAGTGACTTCACTTTCACTTTTCACTTTCATGCATTGGAGAAGGAAATGGCAACCCACTCCAGTGTTCTTGCCTGGAGAATCCCAGGGACAGGGGAGCCTGGTGGGCTGCCATCTATGGAGTCCCACAGAGTCGGACACGACTGAAGCAACTTAGCAGCAGCAGCAGCATCTGCATATCTGAGGTTATTGATATTTCTCCCAGCAATCCTGATTCCAGCCCAGCATTTCACATGATGTACTCTGCATAGAAGTTAAATAAGCAGGGTGACAATATACAGCCTTGACGTACTCCTTTTCCTATTTGGAATCAGTCTGTTGTTCCATATCCAGTTCTAACTGTTGCTTCCTGACCTGCATACAGGTTTCTCAAGAGGCAGGTCAGGTGGTCTGGTATTCCCATCTCTTTCAGAATTTTCCACAGTTTATTGTGATCCACACAGTCAAAGGCTTTGGCATAGTCAATAAAGCAGAAATAGATGTTTTTCTGGAACTCTTTTGCTTTTTTGATGATCCAGCAGATGTTGGCAATTTGATCTCTGGTTCCTCTGCCTTTTCTAAATCCAGCTTGAACATCTGGAAGTTCACGGTTCACGTATTGCTAATGCCTGGCTTGGAGAATTTTGAGCATTACTTTGCTAGCTTGTGAGATGAGGGCAATTGTGCAGTAGTCTGAACATTCTTTGGCATTGCCTTTCTTTGGGGTTGGAATGAAAACTGACCTTTTCCAGTCCTGTGGCCACTTCTGAGTTTTCCAAATTTGCTGGCATATTAAGTGCAGCACTTTCACAGCATCATCTTTTAGGACTTGAAATAGCTCAACTGGAATTCCATCACCTCCACTAGCTTTGTTCATAGTGATGCTTCCTAAGGCCCAATTGACTTTGTATACCAGGACGTCTGGCTCTAGGTGAATGATCACAGCATGGTGGTTATCTGGGTCATGAAGATCTTTTTTGTATAGTTGTTCTGTGTATTCTTGCCACCTCTTCTTAATGTCTTCTGCTTCTGTTAGATCCATACCATTTCTGTCCATCTTTGCATGAAATGTTCCTTTGGTATCTCTAATTTTCTTGAAGAGGTCGCTAGTCTTGCCCATTCTGTTGTTTTCCTCTATTTCTTTGCATTGATCGCTGAGAAACTGTGCCTAACATGTTGGCAAAGTCAATTTATTGAGTGTGTAACTTGTACATAATAAATAATTTCCTTTATTGCAATTGTCTAATCTATTGTTTACCATCTTGTTAAGATTTCAGGGTGGCTAGGAAAAAAAATTGAGATTCTAGATTACTTGTGAGAACAGGCTGGTACTTACTGAATAGTTGCTTTTCAGGCTCTTGGTAAAAGTATTTAAAGCTTTATTGTTGCCTTTGATGTCCACTCCAAACACCTCAATATTTATCTTTAAAAAAAAAAGAATTTCTGGGGTTTCTAAAAATAGTAATTATTCTCTCAACAAATCCCTTTTAGTCCTATTTAGCGTGAGTTCAACACATGAATTAAGCATCAAAGGGCCTAGGAATGGGGCTGAAATCCCAATAATATCTCATGAGTTCTCAAACTGTCCATCCTTCAGATGGGATCACCACGCAGTGGTTTGGGGACCTTGTCTTGTTCAACCTCGGAAGATGGCATTATATTTCCTTTCTGTTTCTTCTTTCCCTCAACAATAAAACCTTGATCCTTGTGTTTGTAAACAATGTATACAGATAGTTTTCTCTGCTGCATATTCAGTATTTGTCAATGGAGTGCTCTCAGATAGTTAGATGTTATTCTGATACTAGAGGCTGCCTGTTCTTTGTTTAAGGTGCAGGTAAGAGATTTTTTAGTAACACCCCCTCTACATGCAGGATCTGAGGAGAGTCTCATCAGGCTATATTTTTTCAAAGTCTTATTCTGCTCCTGTTTTCTATTGAATCTAATTTCCTGTTGTGTTCTTTCTTTTCTCCTTCATAATGCTATCTAAATGTTGGTATATGAGGGAAGATAGAGGAAGAAGATGGATATCTATCATATGAGAGGGTGTGTTTTATTTATCTTGGTACAGCCAGAGCCTCGCTCAGTGCCAAGCACCTTAGCACTGAATACTTAGAGAGTACTTAGTAGGTGTTTTTTTTTCCTTTATTTTTGGTTGCGCTGGATCTTTGTTGCTGTATGCAGGCTTGGAGAGTCCCAGGGACGGGGGAGCCTGGTGGGCTGCTGTCTCTGGGGTCACACAGGGTTGGACACAACTGAAGTGACTTAGCATAGCATAGCATAGCATAGCAGGCTTTCTCTCGTGGTGGTGAGTGGGGGCTACTCTGTTGTGGTGCTCGGGCTTCTCATTGTGGTGGCTTCTAGGGCATGTGCGCTTCAGTAGTTGTGGCACAGGGGCTTATTAGTTGTGGCTCTCTGGCTAAGTTGCCCCATGGCATGTGGAATTTTCCCAGATCAGATCAGGGCTCAAACCTGTGTCCCCTGCATTGACAGGTGGACTGTTATCTACTGTACCAATAGGGAACTCCCCGTAAGTGGTTGTTGAATGGATGAAAGAATGATATTCAGGAACATTAGGGATAGAGAGTTATAGGAACATTTCTTCTGTTATTGAGTATAACACAAGAGGGAATAGATAGGCTATGCTCAGAGAGAATGAGGTGAGACTTCAGGGAAAACCATGTAACTCTAAGGCATTTGGGACCTCAGGACTTTTACCTGGAAAAGCTGGAAGTCTTTTCCAGGTAAATATTGGGAGAAAATATAAAGAATGGGAGATGGTTATTTTTGGAAAATGGTCTTGCTTAGAGATTCAAAGGTCTTAATGAACATTTCTCTATTGGTGTTTCACAGGTGTGCTCCATAGAACACTTGCATCAGAATCACTCGTGTGCTTTGTTGTTGTTGTCGCTTAGTTGCTTAGTCATGTCCGACTCTTTGCGACCCCATGGTCTGCAGCACACCAACCTTCCCTGTCTCCCAGAACTTTCTCAAACTCATGTCCATTGAGTCAGTGATGCCATCCAACCATCTGATCTTCTGTTGCCCCTATCTCCTCCTGCCTTCAATCTTTCCCAGCATCAGGGTCTTTTCTAATAAGTCAGCTCTTTGCATCAGGTAGCCAAAATATTGGAGTTTCAGTCTCAGGATCAGTCCTTCTAATGAATATTCAGGACTGATTTCCTTTAGGACTGACTGGTTTAATCTCTTTGCACTCCAAGGGACTCTCAAGAGTCTTCTACAATACCCACAGTTCAAAAGCATCAATTCTTTGGTGCTCAGCCTTCTTTATGGTCCAACTCTCACAATTGTACATGACTACTTGGAAAAACCATAGCTTTGAGTATACAGACCTTTATTGGCAAAATAAAGGTCTCTGCTTTTTAATATACTGTCTAGGTTTGTCATAGCTTTTCTTCCAAGGAGCAAGCATCTTTTAATTTCATGGCTACAGTCACCATCTGCAGTGATTTTGGAGCCCAAGAAAATAAAGTCTCCCACTGTTTCCATTGTTTCCTCATGTATTTGCCATGAAGTGATGGGACTGGATGCCTTGATCTTTATTTTTTGAATGTTGAGTTTTAAGCCAGCGTTTCCACCAGTGTGCTTACTTGCATCTTAAACAAATACCACAAGGGATTCTCCCACAAACTAAAATGTGAGAATAATTGTTCCAATTAATGTTTTTATTCTATAGCCCAGGCCATCATCATCTCTCACCTGGATTCCTACTCCCTCTTCCCAGTGAGTTCTCTAAACAACAGCATCCAGAATGAGCTTTGGATCATGTCACTTTTCTGCTTTGAGTCCTTCAACAACTTCCAGTTAGAATTAAGTCTAAACTTCTTACTATGGCTTAGAAGGCCCTGCATGATCTTTTTTGCTAACCTTATCTCATTTCATGCTCCCCTTCAGTCACCCTACTTCAGTCCTACCAGCTTTTAGTGCCTCAAACAAGCCGAGTCATTCCCTCTTCAGAGACTTCACTGATACTATTTCCTCTTACCCTAAGATGGCCTCTCTTCTGCCTAACCCTTCCTGTTGCTTGAGTGTTACCTTCTCAGAGAGGCCTTTTCCCTAAGGCCAGAGTGCGGCAGTACAGGGTTGAGGTGCTTATGGCTGCAAATATCAGAAAACCACAACCCAAACTGGCTAAAACAGGAGGGCAGGCTGCAGGCACAGCCTCCCGCAGTCTGCTCACACCGTGCCTCCTGGCAAGCCCATCTTTGAGTGTTGACGTTGTCCCTACTTCTGTGTGATGATCCTTGCTAGGTTGGTTGCAAGATGGTTGCAGTGGTGCTAGGCGTCTATCTCATCTTGTCACAGCTGCATCCAGAGGCACAAGAGAAACTCTTCTGGAAGCCTTCAGGAGAGAGGAAGCTTTTTTTAGAAGCCCCCTCCCTCACAAGATTTTTCTTTCTTTTGGCCACACTGTGGAATCTTAGTTCCCCAACCAAGGATGGAAGCCAATGCCCCCTACAGTGGAAGCACGGAATCTTAACTACTAGATCACCTGGGAAGTTCAAAAAAGATTTTCCTGTGTCTCATTGGCCAGAATTGAGTCATAAGCTAATTTATAAACCAATCACTGGCTTGTGGGGTGGGGGATTCAGGTTTATTGTGATCAACCTTGAATAGAGATTCTTATTCTATTTTGTACCAAGTACACCTTAGGCAGTTTTGTGAAATCTACAGACCCCTTCTCAGAATAATGATTTTGAATGAATATCATTGAAATCAACTATAAAGAAATATACTTAACAAAATTACTAAATATGTGATCTAATGTTAGACTCTAGTAGTAATTAATAATTAGTATAATTTTTAAGTAGTGACTGATATGAGTGATATTCTAAGACATCTACAACAACTGTAATGTGACTTGAAAATATCTGTAATTTCTATCGGTGACAAATTGGTATTATGAATACTATTTGGTTTCCTGCCTATATTGATGGTTGAAGGAAATGCTAAATTTCATTTAGAGGTTAATTAAAATATAGGGGTGATTTTTTTTCTCCATTAAATTCATGGATACCCTGAACTTAATTCTAGGTTAAGAACACCTGGCTTAGACTAGTCTTTGCGATCCCATGAACTGTAGCCTGCCACGCTTCTCTGTCCATGGAATTCTCTAGACAAGAGTATTGGAGTGGGTTGCCAGTTCCTTCTCCTGGGAATCTTCCTGACCCAGGGTTTGAACCCTGGTCTCCTGTGTTGCAGGCAGATTCTTTGCCGTTTGAGCCACCAGGGAAGCCCCTTTTTAAACATTAAAAAATATTAAATAATGTATTTAAAGTGCTAAGCATAGTGCCTAGTACATGATTTAATATCAGCCTTTACTATCAGGACAAGATTTGACAACCTAAAAGTACTCTAGAGATATATGTTGTATTCTCAGAATGGAAAACTATGTGTGTAGATTGTTTATAAACCACTGTGGCCAAGGTGTTCAAGAAATGATTGCTTAAAACACAGATATACACAGAAGTCTTGGGAATCCAAACCACAGAATAATATAATTTAAATCAATTCATTTTATCTTGACAAACTAGGAATGGGGTTTCAGTGCAATATGTGAATATACTACTCAAAACAATTTCACATATGAATTCCAAAGCAGTTAGAAAAATGTCAAGTGAGTGAAACAAATAGCTGGATGGACTAGAACCGATCAAGAAATATTCAAAATCTTGCCAAACTTATGAAAGTCGCTAGTCAGAGAACTTGTTCCCTAATGCCATAGTTCAGCATCACCATTCACTGTGATTGATGTGCCTGGACTGTAACTCACTCGAGTCACATTGCTGATACTGGATAAGACAGGATCAGAACTTGGCTCTGCATTCTATGGTGTGGTCACCTTGGCTCAGTGCTTGTTTCTTCAGGCTTGCACCAGAAATAGTTCTTCATTAAATTCTAGTTCTTACCCACCTCCCTTGAAAGGGATGTGATTTTGTGACCATTAGGACATCATATTTTGGTCAAAAAGGTAAAAAGGTCTTCTTGACCCTCAAGATGGGTGATGGGGGGAGAGGCATTTGCTCTGCCCAGGTGTGTTTGGATCTGGAGGAAAAACTTAAAGAGATGGCTGTTTTTTCTTTTTTTAATTTAGTTTTTATTTTATATTAGAATATAGTTGATATACAATGTTGTGTTAGTTTCAGGTGTACAGCAAGTGATTCAGTTATACATATATCCATTTTCCCCTCATATTCTTCTCCCATATAGGTTATTATAGAGTATTGAGTTCCATACAGTAGGTGCGATGGCTGTTTTCTGATGACTGCTTTGTATGTTCTCTCTATAAGAGTAACTTCTATATTTCCAGAAGTGCTCTTCTATTCTGGAAGAGCACTTGGTTAGTTGTTTGGAGGCATTGTCTCCTATAGGCTAAGCACCCACAGTTTGGAATCAGGCAGACCTGAGTTCAAATTTTGACTCTGCCATTTTTCTGTCTGTGTGACCCTGAGCAATTAACCTTAATAATAATAATAACAATGATAATAATAATAAATTGCAACAGTAGTCATGGCAGGAGTAGTAGTAGCAGCTGCAGCTGTGGTTGTAATCACATATTGAGGATTTACTAGGCTAAATTCTTTGTATGGACTCTAATTTTTACAACCCTAAGAAATAGTTTACACTTTTATAGTTTTATTCTCACTTTGCAAATGAGGACATGAGGCTAAAATAAATAGGTTATGTAACTTGCCTTTAAACTTTGTTTTCCTTTTCCTACAAAGTAGAGATAATTGTGCTACCTGCCTCGTGAAGTTGCTGTAAAGATTAAATTACTGTGTGTTGCAGGTTTTTCAGTGCAACGATTTAATAAAGACTCAGTAAGTGGGAGTGTTAGCTAGTATTAGTATACCTAATTTACCTTGCTAAAATAATAGAGTAATTGGTTTCACTTGTTCAAGGAGAGCTGCTGTGGATTAATAATAATTAGCACTTGTGACTCAAGGGTAGATAAATTCTAAGCATAGTCTCTCATCATGATGATTCCATCCTTTCTGCAAAACAATTTCTGGGCCTTTTACGAACATGATTTGGCAACTGTAGCCACTATTGTCATATTAAGAGAAACTTTAGCAAGGAATGTCTTTTTGTCTTTTTTTTCCTCTGCTCAATTCACTCTTATTCAAAGTGGATTTGGCTTGATTTTTGATATTCAAAGTGACACGTGGCTCCTTAATCCTGTTACCGATGTTGGCAAATCAGGAAAGGGGTATCAGAAATATCTTAAGCCAAATTGTTATAGACCGGGTGACTTAGACAACAGGCAGTTATTTCTCTCAGTTCTAGAAGGTGGAAGTCGGACAACAAGATGCCAGTATAGCTGGGTTCTTGATGAGTGCTCCTTCCTGGTTTAAAGAGAGCTGTCTTTTTGCTGTGTCCTCACAGGGCACAAAGAACAGAGTTAGTTTTCTGGCCTCTTCTTCTAGGGTGCTAACCCAATGCCTGAGAGCTATGCTCTCATGATCTAATTACCCTTCAAAGGCCCCACTGCCAAATATCATCACATTGGGGGATTAGATTTCAACACACGAATACTGAGGGACACAAACACTCAGCCCATAACATCTATGAAACTATGTTTTCAGTATGAAATTTCTCTGTTGGATTGAAAAAAAAAAAAAAAGTGAAAGTGTTAGTCACTCAGTTGTGTCTGACTCTACAACTCCTGTGAAGCTCCAGGCAGAAGTACTGGAGTGGGTAGTCATTCCCTTCTCCAGGGGATCCTCCTGACCCAGGTATTGAACCTGAGTCTCCTGCACTGTAGGCAGATTCTTTACCGTTTGAGCCACCAGGGAAGCCCCATTCTTGGATTATTTTGTTTAAAATTACTTAAACCAACTGATTGCTTATGTCCAATATCAAAACTTTATTTAAGAAGACATTAGGGGGACTTCCTTGGTGGGCCAGTGGTTAGGAATAAAGCTTGCACTGCAGGGGATGCAGATTTGATCCCTGGTGGGGTAACCAAGATTCTACATGCTATGGAGCAACTAAGACCATGTCAAAACGAGAGCTCATTTGCAGCAAAGAAAGATCACACATGACCTCGCATGCCACAGCTAAGACCCAACACAGTCAAGTAAATAAGTATTAAAAAAAAGGAAGACATTAGGAGTGAAGTTCATGGTCTTTTACTAAGAAGGCATCTGTCTACTATTTACTGAGCTGTACGAATACATTGTGTGTGTGTGTGTGTGTGTGTGTGTGTGTGTGTGTGTGAACAGATTTCTCTGGCCAACAGTAAAGCTCCCCATAGCCTTGGATGTGAGTGCCACCTGCTGGATGTTGCACACAAATATTTTCCCGTACTTCAGTCCAGGAATAGGGGAGTTATTTGCAGTTATGGGAACATGCCCAAGTAACATCCCTTTGATTTTAGGTCACAAGGACAGCTGTAATGTCTAATAAGTAATGCGATCTTTGGGTAAGTGTGCAGATTTATAAGAAAAACATACTCAGGAAACAAACTCAATTTAAAAACATTCCACTGAGCTATTGTTTATAAGCTTGCCTGTGCCAAGAATATAGTAAATAGTTCTCTGTTTATATTATGAGCTCATGAGTTTTATATGTTGGTGACATAGGCAGTTGGTGGGTGGCTTTTACCTTAAGAAGCTTATACCTATATCTTGTAGCAGGGTAGGAAATTAGGGACTCCTTGACTGTGGCCATGTGTTGGCTTCAATGCCAAGTATGTCATTGCATCCTAAAATTTGGCTTTGGAGCCATAGCCCCTGTTTGGGGTTTAGTGGAGAAGCACCTCTTAGCATTGCTTCACTCTAATGGGTTCCGTGGAGACGACTTCACCTGTGACTTACGGGGCAATTCTGTAGACTGGGTCTCACAGGAGCTTTGGGGCAATTTGTAATTTCCATTGAGGGCAAGAAGGTAGACATGACTCTTTATAAATGCATACTACATTCTGTTAAGAGCTTTATGGTGTTCCTATCAGATTGGTCCTTTGGAAGGACATGAAAATTGTGTAGCATTGCGTACCGGCTACTTGGGAGAAGGGCAGGAAGGGGCCCCAGGAGAGGGACAATCACTGTAGCCTTTTCTTGGGTCATTTTCTAAAAAATCACTTTTGCAGAAGTTGTAAAGTTCTAGGAATTGGTCCTCAGGTTATCACTGACCCAGGGTTTGTCTTCAGTATATTCGTGACATCATGACATCATCAGTTTTCTGCTTTCAGGATTGTACAGAAACTGGTGGCATGTATTTGGTCCCTTTTTTCTATCACTGGAAAACATCATGTATAATTCACAAAGGAGTCTGCTGGGCTAAAGCAAAATTCTCTTTCTTTATTCAAAATTTGTTAATGGGCTTTTGCGGCTAAATTTCTAAAGCTATGAAATAGGACTCAGATTTGGAAAGGGCTCAAGGCAGAAAAAGCTTTCTATTTTTATTTCTGGGTATGTCCATTTCAGAACCCTGATAACGCAAGGAGGTTGCAATCCAGTATTTTGGAGGTTGCAATCCGGTATTTTATGGGGAAATAATGGGTGGTTAATGATATTTTTCCTGAGATTTTTAGTTGACAAGAATCTATATGAAGGATGTTAACTAGAGTTATTGTGGTGATCCTTACACAATACATGTGTGCTAAGTCACTCCAATCGTGTCCAACTCTTTGCGACCCCATGGACTGTCGCCCGTCAGGCTCCTCTGTCCATGGGATTCTCCAGGCAAGGACACTGGAGTGGGTTGCCATGCCCTCCTCCAGGGGATCTTCCCGACCCAGAGATTGAACTCGTGTCTCATTTTGTCTCCGGCATTGGCAGGAGGGTTCTTTACTACTAGCGCCACCTTAGAAGCCCTTACACAATGTATACAAATGTAGAATCATTCTGTTGTACAACCAAAGCTGATACAATGTTATATGTCAATTACACCTCAATAAAAAAGATCTATATTGTATGAGATAGCACAACATTTGGCACTCTTGTCTGTACCTACATCAATGCCAAGCGAATACAGAATAGAGATGTTACTTCTTAAACTTACCATGGCACAATCAGATCATGAGACTGAAGTATTCTGTCCTTGCTAATGGTTGTATGTTCAGACTGTTAGCGTCTCTCTGTGTGTCCTGATTTGACCTAGATATGTGGGCTGGAAAACATGAAGTTACTCTTCACTGGATGAGCATCTCTTGGACAAATAATTAGCACTATGCCTGTTCTATGTTTCTTGCATGTCTAGTCTGGGGCAACATTTGCTAATTTGGGGGTTTCCTTCCTCCAGCTCCTCTATCCCATGGTACACAATCCCCAGCAGTTTTTTAAACTGAGATATTCAAATTATTTGAGCTGCTCTTATAGTTAGTCTAAGAGTGATAGCATATAGATTTGTGTTATATTCATAGAATCTTCTTGATTTCACACTGAATGGATTTTAGTTCTCTTCTCTGATTTTTTCATCATTGGAGTCTCATAAATCGTTGCTATGCAAAAATTTGGTCCTGAGCCCATGTGGAACATAAGAGAAATTACAGAGTTACATAGTCAAATGCTATAGAAGTCATCAGGTTTTGTAAAAAGAGTTTGAAACAAGACAGGAATGGAAGTGCAAATCTCAGTGGGTTCTTAGTGTTTCATCACAAAGTTTTGTGGTAAAACCAAGATGAAACCACAAGCTTCACTGTTGGGCAGACTAGCACTGGAGGAACGATTGATTTAAGGTTAGCCAAGGTCAGGCGGAAACTTGGCTTTTTTTACTCATACGTTCAAACCCCAGACTTACTGAGTTTTGCATGGTTTGGGGTTTCCAAATCAGAAAGCATTTTGGGACCCAGTCCAAAGCCAAGGCCTGAGGACTAAGGGTAAGAGAAAGTCATTCTGTCTTGGTTTGTTAGCAGTGCTAAGGTGAGAGGTTTTTATTCTGATTTCTAGCCGAACCTTATTTACTTAAACTTTAGAAGTTTACGAAAACAAACTGTGTGTTTTCTCCCTGTCTGTCTACCCAATAGGAAAACCAGGATTCTTCTCAGAGTCTCCAGACATTTCTAAAGACCACAGAAAGATTTATTTCTTTAAAGTTTTCATGACTGCACTTACCAGCACGCATAGACTATATTCAATTTCTTTGGCTCAGTATTTAGGTAATTCTCTAGGAGTAAAGGTATCAAGGTTGCCTAGTTTGAAAGAACTGGACCTAGCTAAATAGTCTGAAAAAAATCAAGTTGCTCTTTCAGAATAAAAATTTGGAGAAAACAAAAGAAACAGTTAAGCTCAGAGCCTAAGGCCAGTCCCTCAGGGGAGTGTGGGATATATGACACATGAAAGTCTCACTTGTGGGCAACTTGTGGGCAGCCCCAGTTCTGATTGGGGCATTATCATTGGGTGGTATGAGGCTGGGAATGACTGTAGCGGCAGGACCAAATCTTCTGTGAGGTGGAAAAATCATTCAAGTCAGTTAGATATGTTTTCAGCTGTGAAGTTATGGAAAACCCTTCTCCAAGGTTTCAGTTTTACAGGGTGTTAATTGTTCTTCTCAACAGAAACTCTAAACCTGGCGAGGTGGCTCGCCAATGCTTTTTCCTTCCTCCCACTTCACTGTCATCCTTATTATGGTCACCTTAGGATCTCTGGATGGCTACCATGGTTCCAGGCTTCTTGTCTGCTGTCCAGACAGGAAGAAGGAGCTAAAGGGCGAAAGGCAAAAGATTAATGACAAAATGATGAAAAAGCCCATTTTTTAACAGAAACAAGAGCTTATCCAAAAGACTTACCTAGCAGGTTTTCACATATGTTGACTGCATCATCCAATTAGCAACAGCCACCTCAACTAGCTCAATTTAGGTGGTCAACAATGAGAGGACATCCTGGAACCACACAAAGGAGCAGGTGTAGAGTACTCATTCTAGGGTAAGTCTCACCTACAAATCAGGCTTATAGAATAATGGCCAGCAGAGAGCCTCATGGCAGCACTGTAGAGGACTCTCAAAGAGCAGGTTCTCTGTGCAAGTTCATGGAGAAGCCTGGGGCCGTGGGAGTTAGATGATCACAGAGTGAATGTGTAAGCCACAGTGATTGGACATGAGTGGATAAACCATTGTGTTATGAGCTATTGTTTCCCATTAGAGTTCTCAGAACAAGAAAACCAGCTCAGCCCCACATCTTTCAGGATCTTTAGGAAGAATTTCTTCCTTTTATCCTCCTTTCCTACCTTTCTTCCTCTCTATTTCTCTTTCCCTCCATTCATCCTTTAAACTTTTAATCATGAAAAAAAATCTCTAGCTTACAGAAAAAGAGAAGGAATATAACTAATACCCATATACTTTCCATTGTTCTAATAAGTTATTTACCTATCTTATCTTTCATATATATAAAATTGCACAAACCCACATGTGTATGACTATATATGCATATGTAGATGTGTACATCTGTATGTATATACATGTGTATACACACACATCTATTTCTGTATATATGAACTATTTAAGTAGGTTGCAGACTCTTTATCCCTAAATATTTGACTTTATATTTCTTCAGGAGACATTTCTGTCTGGATGTGTAATTGCAACACATATCTGTGGTTAAAAAAAGAGACTGAGAAAAATAAAAATTTTATTTTTTTAAGTATAATTGACACACAATATTATATTAGTTTCAGGTGTGCAACTTAATGATTCAACATTTGTATACATTATAAAATGGTCACCAGGGTAAGTCTAGTTACCATCTGTCAACATCAAAATTACCAAATAGTTTTTCTTGTGATGAGAATGTTTAAGATTTACTTTCTTAGTGCCTTTGAAATTTGCTATGCAGTATTTGACTGTAGTGATCATGCTGTACATTATATCACATCCTGATGACATTTGTTTTATTTATTTTAAATTTTTATTTATTTGTTTAGGCTGTGCTGCACGGCTCTTGGGATCTTAGTTCCGTCACCAGGGACTGAACCCTGGACCCGTGGCAGTGAAAGCCACTGCACCGTCAGAGAATTCCCATCCGTGACATTTATTTTATAACTGGAAGTTTGTACTTCTTGATCCCCTTCACCCATTTTGTCTACCCGTCCAAACTCCCACCCTTCTGCCGACCGCCTATCTGCTCTTTGTGTCTATGAGTTTGTTTGTCCATTTGGTTTGTTTTTTAGATTCCACGTATAGCTGAACTCATATGGTATTTGCCTTTCTCTGATTTATTTCACTTAGTGAATATCCATATTTTGAGATCCATCCATATTTTTGCAAATGTCAAGATTTCATTCTTCTTTATGACTGAGTAGGATTCCATTGTGGGGCTTTCCAGGTGGCTCTAGTGGCAAAGAACCTGCCTGCTAATGCAGGAGATGTAAGAGACTCAGGTTCGATCCCTGGGTTGGGAAGACCCCTGAGGAGGGCATGGCAACCCATTCCAGCATTCTTGCCTGGAGAACACCATGGACAGAGGAGCCTGGCGGGTGACAGACCATAGTGTTGCAAAGAGTTGGACATGACTGAAGTGACTTGGCATGCGTGACTTAGACACATCACATACTAAGTGATGCTTAGACACATGCTTAGACACATCATGCTAAGTGACTTAGCATGCGTGACTTAGACACATCACATCTTTATCCATTTAACTGTCAGTGGACACTTAAGTTAGTTCCATGTCTTGACTGTTGTAAATAATGTGGCAATAAAACAAGAAACATTGTAAAGAAAGTGAGGCAAAAGGAATCCGTGAAGCAAGTGTGCACAGAGCACAGAGTGTCTGCCCAGCCTCATCCTTAAAGATGATGCTACTCTAGTAATCACCTGCAAAACATGTCTCTCTATACAAAACTCACATCAGAGAAAGACGTGGCTCAGAAAACATTACTTTTCTAAGTAGTATTTTTTTCTAACTGTATCCTAACTCTAAGGAAGAGAAGAAAGTCAGGATATAAAACATTTTTCAAGTTCTTCTACTACCCTTTTCTTCTCTTTTTAAGTTATAAAAATTTTTTGCTAGAGAAAAATTGTTATGATAGATAGACACTGATGTATACGCCACCTAGAATTAAAAATGGAAATTTAGGAGTAATTTTGCATTTTCAAAAGAGAACAACAAATATTATTCAAGTGCAAATATATTTCAGGGAAAGAAATAAAGGTGTAAGTAAAATATTCCAGAGAAGGTTTATTTTGGGGATTAAACAATGTAGAAAAATTATAGAAAGAGAAAGGTTAGTTTGATTTTCAGAGACTTCGTCATCAGGATGAAATTGCATGAAAAGAGTAAAAGGAAGCAAGGTCAGTTGGTCCCAGGCACTGTCTCATGCTTACCTCGTGTGAGGAACTGCCGTTTTTTTTCCTGCGTTTGGTGTCAAAGTGAAGTATTGTCAACTAAGAAGCCCAATCCTGGACTTCCCTAGTGGTTGAGGTGTAAAGAACCTGCCAATGAAGGAGACATGAGTTCCATCTCTGGTCCAGGAAGATCCCACGTCGCAGATCAACTGAGCGCCACAACGGCTCTGCCTGTGCTCTAAAGCCTGGGAGCTGCAACCAGTGAGCCTACTTGTCCCAGAACCCACGCTCTGCAATAAGAGAAGCCACCGCAGTGAGAAGCCTGTGCACCGCAACAAGGAGTGGCCCCCCGCTCACCACACCTAGAGAAAAGCCTGAGCTGCCACAGAGACCCAGCACAGCCAAGAATAAATAAATAAAAATTTTTTAAATGGATAATTAGGAAAAAAAGAAGCCTAATCCTCACCACGGGCTAGTGCTGATGGCCAGTCCCACACAGCCCTGGAGATGATGGATGCTGTGTGTCCCATGTCCCTTCCCAGGGCAGAGCTGTTCCTTTCTCCTCCAGCATGAGCCCATCAAGAGCTTTGAGGGAGCCAACCTGTGATGCCCAGATTCCAGCTAAAGTCAACTCCTTTCAGGTGGTTGGTGGTGGTGAAGAAACAACAGTGGGGGGCAGATTAAGAATCAAGGGTGACAAGTGAGATTAGTGGCTCAGACAGTCAGCCCGAGGAAGGGCTGGCTTACAGCGTCAGTGTCTAGGATGCTGGCTGTTTTTTCTACCCTTCCTCATGTTTCTGGAGGACTTGATCCTGGAAGTTACCCACCATCCCTTAATAATCAAGGCAGAGAGATGGAGCATTGTCAATCTGGACATTCATCCCTTTCTAAACCACCTTGTTTGAAAGATTAGGTTTTTAGGCTGCTTAAAGGACAAGCAAAATTGTTCTGCTATTTTCCTTCTTGAATGTTCCTTTGTCCTGGTTTTTTCCTGGTTACACTCATTTTCCCCTAGTTACTCTGCTGTGTCTACTTTTGCTACTGTTTGTCTCATCAAACCCCCTGTTTATAGGCTGCTTGGCTACAGGGGAAAAAGAGGTCTCCTCACTGGCACTGACTCCCTCTGTATCTCTTTGGGGCCAATATATTTTTTTTCGTTTTTCTATTTGTCCTGGCTCTCTTCCTTTTAATCAGGTAAAATGGACCTCAGGGCTCTACTGATGGGAGAGGGCTATCAAAAGCAATATTCAGAGGGTTTGCTTGCCTGAAAAGTTGGCCAGCCAGAACCCCACTCTTGTACAAGGCCGCATGTTCTCTAAGGAAGTGGAGTCCATTAACAGACGTTGTTGCCTGAGGGTTTTTTATTCTTTCCTCTTTCAGATTTTGAAGGATGTCTAAAGTGTTTATTATTAGCCTAAACTGAGAGCAAGTGAATGTCCTTATCATTCAAAAACAAATACACCTGTCTGGCAGCAGAAACTCTGCCTGGCTTTATGAACCAGGAAAATCAACACTGTATTCAGAGCTCAGCCAGTAAATCTGAGGGGCCTGTAAAATCATGTTGGAGAAGGGGTTCATTGTGGAAAGATCCAAACTTACACAGGCTCAAGAATTCCCACTGGAAGACCAGACTTTGTCTGCACAGACACTGCCTAGTATTTATAAGCCTTATACCAGGGGTCCCAACCTCCGGGACCTAATGCCTGATGGTCTGAGGTGGAGCTGATGTAAAAATGATATAAATAAAGTGCACAATAAATGCAATGTGCTTGAATCATACCCCCACCCCTCCACCATCCATCCGCAGAAAAAGTGTCTTCCATGAAATTAGTTCCTGGTCCAAAAATGTTGAGGACCGTTGCGTTATACCTCTGAGTGTGGAACGTAAGAACTCTGAGAGGTGAGAACATTAAAAATTTGTAGGGAAGAAACCTGTGGGATAAAGGGAAAATTTGTAAGGAAGAAACCTGTGGGATAAAGGGAAGCCAATATCCTGTGATTGCTGTCATATTAGCACTTCTTTCTATGTCCTGAGTGCCTCAGAACTTCATTGTTCAGGTTGGTGAAAAAATAATTGTGGTTTCAGATCGTGAATTTTAAATCATTGTAACTAGGCTCAAACTCATCTTTATTAATCAAAATAGGAACCATTACAATCAACACATTTTTGCCAGAGAGAAATAAGTTTTTTTTTATTCCTGTAGTGTAAAAATTTGTGTTTTAGGATTCAGTGAACTCTTGGAAAGCATTTTCTTCCTCCTGCTGGTTGTGGAAGCATTTTCCCTGCAAAAAGTTGTTGAGATGCTTGAAGGTGGTAATCAGTTGGTGAGAGGTCAGGTGAATATGGTGGGTAAGACAAAACTTCATAGCCCAATTCATTCAACTTTGGAAGTGTTGGTTGTGCGATGAGTGGTTGGGTATTGTCATGAAGAACTGGGCCATTCTGTTGACCAGTGCAAGCTACAGGCATTGGAGTTTTCAGTGCATCTCATTGATTTGCTGAGCATACTTCTCAAATGTAATGGTTTCACTGGGATTCAGAAAGCTGTTGTGGATCAGACCAGCAGCAAACCCCCAAACAGTGACCATGACTTTTTCTTGGTGCAAGTTTGGCTTTGGAAAGTGTTTTGGAGCTTCATCTCTGAGATTCAATGACCACTGAGCTGGTCATTGCTGGTTGTCACATAAAATCCACTTTTCATTGCATATCACAATTTGATTGTGAAATGGTTTGTTGTTGTTGAATAGAATTTAAAAACTTTTTTTTTTCAGTCAGCTCATGAGGCATTCCCTTATAGAACTTTTTCACCTTTCCAATTTGCTTCAGATGCTGAACGATGGTAATGGTCAACACTGAGTTCTTTGGCAACTTCTCATGTAGTTGTAAGAGGATCAGCTTTGGTGATCCTCTCAATTGGTCGTTGTCAACTTCCAATGGCTGGCCACTGCACTCCTCATCTTCAAAACTCTCACCTCCTTTGCAAAACTTCTTGAACCACCACTGTATGCTCTGTGTGCTCGTTAGTAGTTCCTGGGCCAAATGCATTGTTAATGTTACCAGTTGTCTCTGCTGCTTTACAATCCATTTTGAATTCGAATAAGAATATTGCCTGAATTTACTTTTTGTCTAACATGATTTCCCTAGTCTAAAATAAATATGAAATATATAACAATCAATAAGTTATTAGTAAAAAATATAAAGACATGAGCATTAAAATAATGTGTAGCATAAGCACATTTATCTAAGAATGTATTCTAATATCAAACAGCAAGTTTCAACAGAGCAAAACCTCAATTACTTTTCCTCCAACCTAATACTTTTCCTTTTTGCTGAAAGAGGAGCTAGTTTGGCTCCAAAACTTAGTCATGCTATTGTCCTGATTTACTTTCTTCTAGAGTTAAAGATGACATTTAAGAGTAATTGTACTTTTCAAAAGGAGAAAGATATCTTGATACTGTCCCCATTCACAAGGCCATTAACACCTAGTATTCATTCAATTATTTCACTAATCTTCAAGTGCCTGTGAATTTTAAAGCACTGCACTATTTATGGACAAAATAAAAGTACCATACATGGTCCTTGCCCTCTAGAAGCTTATGTTCTAATGGGGATATAAGACATTTACTGTTCAGATCCCCAACACACACCAGATCCACACATCCATTGCTCTCATTCTTTCATCATCAGCTTCAAGGATATTTTCATATTGAAGGCAGTTTCAGTCACCTGCTGTCCCTGACTCTTTTCCACTATAATTTTAGGCCATCTCAGATTGGTCCCAGATTGAAATATATATATGTATGTATGTATATATATATAGCCAGCTTTAGAATCATCTGAGCAGGTGGGGTAGTGCTGTCACCTTTTACTTTAGCTGCTTGGGTGTGGTTAGATGGTTTATCTATGAGGAGAGATTCCTAGATCGAGAGTATGAGTCTGGGTGAAGTGAGAAGGATAACATTTTTGATGGAATAAAGGCATTCAAGGACTTCTCTAGTGGTTCAGTTGTTAAGAATTCACCTGTCAATGCAGGGGACATGGATTCAACCCCTGATCTGGGAGGATTCCACATGCTACTGAGCTTAGCCATCTCAATGAGAAGCCCCTAAGCACAGCAAGTAGAAAGTAGCCCCTGCTCACCACAGCTAGAGAAAAGCTGGTGTGCAGAAACAAAGACTCAGCACAAGCAAAAAAATTTTTTAAAAAGCATTTGGGACCCATTTCAAGAAATGATCTCAAATTAAGGAATAACTGAACATATGGTTATTAATATTAATGAATGCAGTCAACCAAATGTAGAAGTTGTGTTTACTGCTGTTCAAACCTAGGATAACCTACAAGAGAGTGTAAATTTTGAAGTTAGAAGGACTGTGTTCAAATTCTGCTCCACCATTTGCTATATGTACATCCTAAGACAAATTTGTTTAGCTTCTAAGCCTCTATTTCTACCTCTGCAAAATGGTAATGAGCAATATTCACTTTTCACAGTGGTATGACGATTCAGTGAGACAAAGCATGTAAAAGCTTTTAGCTCCTTGCTCCCAAATGCTAATTCTGTCCCTAACTTTTCCTCTACTTTTCTTTGGAGAATTATGCCTGTATTTCATTTTAGTCCATTCTGCCCCCTCATCCCACCCCCACTCCATTCTTGGCTTTTCTCATTGTTTTTATTCTTTTTTTTTCTGGCTGATCTTGTCTCTTTGGTTTCCCCTCTCTCCCCTCTATGGATGTTTGTTTTGACGGTGTTTATTTTTCCATCATGAACTTTCCTTAAGTTCCTTTCTCATTTGCCTTTTGCAGGCGTCTTTTGTTTTACCTGGGGCTCTAGTCCAGTGCACATTGATGTCAACATTGACTGCTGATTTTGGACTTCACTGAGGAAAAGAGGGTGGAAGCTGTGTCGAGACGGCTCTTACAGGGCCTAGAGAAAGGATAGTGGGAGGTTGAAGTGGTTAGTTGCTTGGGTATACATATTTTGCAGACGTTCATCTCAGTTCCTGGCCAGAAGTCTGACACTCTCCCCACAGGTCCTCAGGGGTTTTGAGTCAGCCCTGACTGCACTATGCAGCAGAGTTGGGCTTTCCACTCCCCAACTTTCTGCTGTCTTACTTTTTCTTAAACATGTTTTATGCTGTTCTGTAACATTTCATTTATGTGGAACACCCACTTGGAAGGGGAGTTGTTTTTAAAGAGGGGAGGTCATTACTGATAATGGCAATAAGAATAATAGTTGCATATCAAGCACAGATGCTCACACATGGCCAAAAAGAAGACAGCAGGAACTCATGACCTTGTTTGTTGGGCACAGATTCCTAACAGAGTCCAGAGAGTCCAAGAGATAGAAACAAACTAAGGGAGTGGTGGATGGAGACAGGAAGGAAAAGCTAGGGAATATGTCTTGCATTTTAATTTCCAAGAACATTATTCATCACCTACCCTGGCACAAGCAGGGTGCTAGGCTCTTGTTCTCATTTGATGAACAATATTCAGAAAAGTTCTGTTTTTCATAACCTTTGATGTTCCCACTTATGTTTTAAGGAGTTACAACCTTCCTGCATTTAACATTTTAAATTTGGATCTAGTTTCCTATCTTGGAAGGGAAATTGGGACTCAAGGAGCAACAATAGATATTTTGGTGCTTATGGGCAGTGATTGGTGCCACATCACAATAACCTATTACATGTCCTTAGGTATTTTTGTTATGGATATTTTCAGCAAATATAGGGAGAATAACAGGATGAATGTTCATCAGTCATCACTCAGCTTTAACAGTTAACAGCATTTTATCAATCTTGTTACATCTCCCATACTTCTATTTTTCTGAAATGTTTTCATGCAAATTGCAGACATCATGTTATTTTACCTTTATTTCAGTCTTCATCTCCAGTAGGAAATGGTCTTTTAAAAAATATAACCACCCTACCATTAGGATATGTAACAAGATCAATAATAATTATATAATTTTATCTAATATTTATTTTACATGCAAATTTCTCCAATTATCTGAAAGATGCCTGTTTATATATTTGGTTTGCGTGGATGGAGGTCAAAGCAAAGCCTGCATAAAATTTCTTTTGGTCATTCTGCCTTTTAAAGCTTTTATTCAATAATAATAGCCCCCCACCTCCATTTCCCCTATACCATTGATTTTAGTAGTTATTTGTATGGTGGATGCTGTGGTGTGCTACCCAGATCCCTTCTTCATGACCAGAGCACTCTTTCCTGTCACCGCCAGGAGTGTGGGCTGCTGAAGGTTCACAGGTCCACAGCATCTGTCTAAGACTGGCTGTTTAGAGGGTAAGAAGTCTTGGCCCTGTTGCTTCACGACAACTCTGAAGGATCGCCTCAATTCTAGAGCTCCCTGTAAGATTGGCTGGGACCCCTGTTGTGACTACATCACACATCAATTACTTCTTCTGCCCATTCTTATTTCCTCACTCCTTTTCAGGTGTGTTCCTGAGGCTACTCCCTAGGACAATTCCTGAAATCAAATCTCCACATCAGAGTCTATTTCCTGGGAAACCTGACCTAGACAATTGATAACAGGATGTCTCTAATAAGCAGAATCTAAAATGGGATTTCAGAGCTGGATGACCTGCCTCTCAGCTTGTGATACAAATACAGTGACTGGTGGTAAGTGATAACACTGGTGTGGTGTAGAGGTGCAGTTTTGAAATTTTTACTCATGGTGAGCTGGAATGGGATGATATGGAAGACAAAACACTGGCGAGAACAGCAGTACAAGCATTCAATGGGTTTGGGAAACGTGGGAAGCATAAAGATTGAGAGCTTGCATGGCTGTTGTTGAGGATTATTGATGCCTTGGGAAAAAGACAATGGAAGTCTGAGTGTAATTAATCACCAAAGGGCTTCCCTAGAAAGGGATTTTTATCTCTTGCAGAGGAAGCTGATGATCAGGTCCTGAACTACATAGGTCTAGAGAAGATTGAATTTTCAATCCTGTCGGTGTGGTGACCAAAGGCCACACTGGTTGGGAAGCAGTAGGACCCTGAGACTGGAGCCTAGGACAACTAGATCAATGCAGTAGGCAATGTTGAATTATTAGATTCTTCTAAACACTTTTGACCTTACAAAAATGGTCAACTCCTCTTTTTAAAGACCTAACACTGTCCCCTTGCTTGAAGAAGATTCAGAGGCCTCTGCCTTATAACACAACACATAGGATTGGTGCAGGGGCTTGGATCAATAGGCATTCTTCAGAACATCACACTGGCACACTATATTGATGACATGCTACCTGGATTGAATGAAAAATAAGTGGCAAGTCCTTAGAGACCTTGTTAAGACAACTATGTTCCAGAAGGTTGGAGACAATGCCTACAGATATTCAAAAGGTCTATCACCTCAGTGAAATTTTAAGGATCTTAATAGTAGTGGGACATGTCAGAATATTCCTTTCAAAGTAAAACACAAATTATATTATCTCTAACTTCCCACCACTGAGAAGAAAGCAGACACTTAGTAGATCACTTTAGGTTCTCAGAGGCAGAATATTATATACTCAGGAGTACTGCTTTGACCCATTTGCTGAGTGACATGGAAGGTTTCCAGATTTGATTGGGACCCAGAGAAGGAAAGGGGTCTGTAGCAGGTCCAGACCATGATAAAAGTGGCTCAGCTGCTTGGGCCATATGTTGTGTAGATAGAGGTATCTTTAATGGCAAAAGATGCCATGGGGAGTGCATGGCAAGCTCAACAGAAATTGCTACATGAATTCCAGGATTCCAGCTGAAGGCCACATCTTTTGCATCAAAGAACTACACAGCTAGAACAGCTGTGTAGAACAGCTCCTCATAAGCTACTGTGCTGGAGCATCTAAAGACCTGTGGCCAGGACTGGATTTTGTCAGAGCCACCATGTCAGAAGGTCATGAGAGCCCAGCAGCAACCCATTGTAGGTGGGAAGCAGTGCATCTAGGACTGGGCACAGATAGATGAGAGAGCACAGTAAGCTGCATAAGCAAGTGGCCAGATTTCCATGCTGCCCTCTACTGTGCACCGGCCCCTCTTTCTCACATAGCATGTGAGAAAGGTTCTTGCAAGAGTACAAACAGTACAAAGGCATGACCTTCTTACTTCTATCTCTGAAGGGCCAGAGCTCCCTGAGGGATTGGCCAAGTTCTCCATTGCAACTGCATTGCAGTTTAGCTTCTTCCTTTTCCCAGTCCTGTTTGCCTTTCTTCTTTGTAAGGGTTTCCCCTGAGATCACTCTCTAATAAATCTCTTGCACATGACTCTCTGTCTCAGCAACTGTTTCTCAAAGGACTCTATCTAAGACACTGTTACTCATCCCATAGAAATCCTATATCCTGGATTTGGCTGTCTGTTTCTTTGCAGTGTGGTTCTACAGTTCCTGTTTCACTAGCCCCTATAAAGTGATAGAGCCAAAGACTTTATTAGATTCAGGTGGTAGGGTGTGATTCCTAGTTACATCACGTTCCAGGACATATAGTGTCAAGATGGCTTGCTTTTAGTGACACTAACATTGATTGGTTGGCTAAGTTAGTGTCAGCCAATCTCTTCAATATGTTTTTTATTTTTATTTTTTTACAAAACCCTTTCTTTTCTTTTTTCTCCTTTCCCTTTCCCTAATTCCTTCCATCTTTCATTTCCCTTTCTTCCTCTCATCTTTTCACCTTCTCTTGTGTATATGTCTCAAATCTTCTAGTGGCACCCATGAAGGTTTATGTGGGAGAACCTAGGGCTCTAGATTGCTGGCAACAGATTCAATCTCTTGAGAAAGAGGAAGAGTAACTGACCAGACAGAAAGAAAGTGGGTAGTTTTCCTATTCAAGTCCTTGAATACTCTTAATTGTGTGAAAATGAGTTTTTGTTTGGCCTGACAATGAATTAGAATGGTGAATTTATCCTGGATATAGACAACCATTTCATCACAAAATAGTCCTTCCCTTTCTTGACTTTTAACATCTCAAGGAATAATTATAGACATGGTCTCACTCTCACTTTTTATTGAAAAAAATTTTTTTCCAATTTTTAGTAAACTTTTATTTTGAGATAATTGTAATTCACCTACAATTATAAGAAATAATACTGAGAGAGCCCATATACTCTGTACTCAGTTTCCTTTAGTGGTTTACTGTTGTTGTTTAGTTGCTCAGAAGTGTCTAACTCTTTGCCACTCTATGGACTATGGCCCACCAGGCTCCTCTGTCCATGGGATTTCCCAGGCAAGAATACTGGAGTGGGGGGATCCAACCATGCCTCCTGAGTCTCCTGCATTGGCAAGCAGATTCTTTACCACTGAACCATCTGGGAAGCCTACTTGAATGTAGTAACCTCCAATCAACTCACTGGACTGAAGCTTACTTCATATACACACAGGGCTGGCCAAAAATCTTGTGTTGAAAAGCATTAAGAAAATTTTCATCTGAAAAGGAAGAAAAAATAATTTGACAATGACATCTGATCTTTCTCACACAACGTGTTACAGTTAATATCTTAAAGTTGTTTTGATTGCCAGTAACAGAAAATAATAGGAAATAGCTTCAGTTCAGTTCAGTTCAGTCACTCAGTCATGTCCGACTCTTTGCAACCCCATGAATTGCAGCACGCCAGGCCTCCCTGTCCATCACCAACTCCCAGAGTTCACTCAAACTCATGTCCATCGAGTCAGTGATGCCATCCAGCCATCTCATCTTCTGTCGTCCCCTTCTCCTCCTGCCCCCAATCCCTCCCAGCATCAGAGTCAACTTTTCCAATGAGTCAACTCTTCACATGAGGTAGCCAAAGTACTGGAGCTTCAGCTTTAGCATCATTCCTTCCAAAGAACACCCAGGACTGATCTCCTTTAGAATGGACCGGTTGGATCTCCTTGTAGTCCAAGGGACTCTCAAGAGTCTTCTCCAACTTTTGAACCACAGTTCAAAAACATCAATTTTTTGGTGCTCAGCTTTCTTTACAGTCCAACTCTCACATCCATACATGACTACTGGAAAAACCATAGCCTTGACGGACCTTTGTTGGCAAAGTAATGTCTCTGCTTTTCAATATGCTATCTACGTTGATCATAACTTTCCTCCCAAGGAGTAAGCGTCTTTTAATTTCATGGCTGCAATCACCATCTGCAGTGATTTTGGAGCCCCCCAAAATAAAGTCTGACACTGTTTCCACTGTTTCCCCATCTATTTCCCATGAAGTGATGGGACCAGATGCCATGATCTTAGTTTTCTGAATGTTGAGCTTTAAGCCAACTTTTTCACTCTCCTCTTTCACTTTCATCAAGAGGCTTTTGAGTTCCTCTTCACTTTCTGCCATAAGGGTAGTGTCATCTGCATATCTGAGGTTATTGATACTTCTCCCAGCAATCTTGATTCCAGCTTGTGCTTCTTCCAGCCCAGTGTTTCCCATGATGTACTCTGCATATAAGTTAAATAAGCAGGGTGACAATATACAGCCTTGACATACTCCTTTTCCTATTTGGAACCAGTCTGTTGTTCCATGTCCAGTTCTAACTGTTGCTTCCTGACCTGCTTATAGGTTTCTCAAGAGGCAGGTCAGGTGGTCTGATATTCCCATCTCTTTCAGAATTTTCCACAGTTTATTGTGATCCACACAGTTAAAGGCTTTGGCATAGTCAATTAAGCAGAAATAGATGTTTTTCTGGAACTCTCTTACTTTTTCCATGATCCCGTGGATGTTAGCAACTTGATCTCTGGTTCCTCTGCCTTTTCTAAAACCAGCTTGAACATCTGGAAGTTCACAGTTCATGTATTGCTGAAGCCTGGCTTGGAGAATTTTGAGCATTACTTTACTAGCGTGTGAGATGAGTGCAATTTTGCGGTAGTTTGAGCATTCTTTGGCATTGCCTTTCTTTGGGACTGGAATGAAAACTGACCTTTTCCAGTCGTGTGGCCACTGCTGAGTTTTCCAAATTTGCTGGCATATTGAGTGCAGCACTTTCAAAGCATCATCTTCCAGATTTGAATTAGCTCAACTGGAATTCCATCACCTCCACTAGCTTTGTTCATGGTGATGCTTTCTAAGGCCCATTTGACTTCACATTCCAGGACGTCTGGCTCTAGGTGAGTGATCACACCATCGTGATTATCTTGGTCGTAAAGATCTTTTTTGTACAGTTCTTCTGTGTATTCCTGCCACCTCTTCTTAATATCTTCTGCTTCTGTTAGGTCCATACCATTTCTGTCCTTTATTGAGCCTATCTTTGCACTAAATGTCCCCTTGATATCTCTAATTTTCTTGAAGGAAATATCTTAGCCAAAAAGAAAAGGAAAGAAACAAGGATAGATTATGAAACCCACCAAGAAGTTATTTATTTGGCATTAAAGTTCTAGGAAAGGAGATAACTGGAAGTTAGAAAGCTGTCAGAGCCCAGGTCACCATTCCCTCTCTGTTCATATTCTTAGGAGAGAGATCACAATTGGCTATCTTGGTCAGGGATCTACTCTGAGTTAAATCAGCTATGGTCAAGGAGTCCAGGGCATTTAGTACAAATGTGGGGGAGAGGCAGTCCTCACTGAAGGGGATTTGAGTCATGGCCTAGGTAGATACTGCAAAAGTCAGTCAGTTCAGTTCAGTCGTTCAGTCATGTCCAACTCTTTGCCACCCAATGGTCTGCAGCACGCCAGGCTTCCCTGTCTATTACCAACTCCTGGAGCTTGCTCAAACTCATGTCCATTGAGTTGGTGATGCCATCCAACCATCTCATCTTCTGTCATCCCCTTCTCAATCTTTCCCAGCATCAGGGTCTTTTCAAATGAGTCAGCTCTTTGCATCAGGTGGCCAAAGTATCGGAGTTTCAACTTCAGCATCAGTCCTTCCAATGAATATTCAGGACTGATCTCCTTTAGGATGGACTGGTTGGATCTTCTTGCAGTCCAAGGGACTCTCAAGAGTCTTCTCCAACACCACAGTTCAAAAGCATCAATTCTTTGGTGCTCAGCTTTCTTTATAGTCCAATTCTCACATTCATACATGACTACTGGAAAAACCATAGCCTTGACTAGACGGACCTTTAGAAGATGGCAGAGTAAAAGGATGTGCACTCATCTTCTCCTGCGAGAACTCCATAATTACAACTCACTGCTGAACAACCATCAACTAGAGAATGTTGGATACTACCAAAAAAAGATACGCCACACCCAAAGGCAAAGGAGAAGCCCCAGCAAGACAGTAGGAGGGGTGAAATCGCATTTAGATTCAAACCCCATACCCACCGGAGACACTCAAAGGGCTCAGACAAAACCTTGTGTGCATTAGAAGTCCCCACAGAGACTGAGCCAGACCTGTCTTTGAATGTTTGAGTGTTTCCTGTGGAGGTATGGGTCAGCAGTAGCCTGCCGCAAGGGCAGGGGCTTTGGGTGCAGTAGACCTGGGTATAGCATAAGCCCTCTTGGAGGAGGTCACCATTAACCCCACCGTAGAGCCGCCAGAACTTACACAGGACTGGGGAAACAGGCTCTTGAAAGGCACAAACAAAACCTTATGCGCACCAGGACCCAGGAGAAAGGAGCAGTGACCCCACAAGAGACTGACCCAGACTTGCCCATGAGTGTACAGGAGTTTCTGGTGGAGCTGTGGGTCCATGGTGGCTTGCTGCAAGGTTGGGGGCACTGAGTGTGCAGTGCATGCATGGGACCTTTTGAAGGAGGTCGCCATTGTCTTCATTACCTCCACCATAGGTTGGCCTCAGGTCAAATAACAGGAAAGGAACACAGACCTGCCCATCAACAGAAAATTGGATTAAAGATTTACTGAACATGGCCCTGCCCCTCAGAACAAGACCATTTCCCCTCTCAGTCAGTCTCTCACATCAGGAAGCTTCCATAAGCCTCTTATCCTTATCCTTCAGAGGGCAGACAGAATGAAAACCACAATCACAGAAAACTAATCAAACTAATCACATGGACCACATCTTTGTCTAACTCAATGAAACTACGAGCCATGCTGCGTAAGGCTACCCAAGACGGACAGGTCATGGTGGAGAGTTCTGAAAAGACATGGTCTACAGGAGAAGGAAATGGCAAACCACTTCAGTATTCTTGCCTTGAGAACCCCATGAACAGTATGAAAAGGCAGAAAAAGTCAGTCAACATCTAATAAATATGAGGAATAGATGAAGACTGTGTGTTTACACATATACATGCAAATATAAAAATACATGTATCTATACATACATAACTGTATGTAAAATTCATTAAATAGTGAACACTAAGATTAAAATGAAAATCATTAAAATGATAGGTGAAAGCATCATGAAAGTGGTGCCTTGCTGTCATGCTTGCTTCTTTATGCCCAGACCCTGAAAGTTCACTAGGTACATACCTAGTATGTATTGGTCAATATCGGCTGGACTTATGAATTTTCATAAATGAAAGTAAAAAGAAAATGATAATAAGTATTATTAAAAATGGAACAATGAGCCCTGTGAACCTCTTGATAAAATGCGATTTAAAGTACATAGTATTACTTATAAAATATTCTTGCCAAAAAGTTGAACCTGAGTCTAATCACAGATTTAGAACTAACATCCAATATACAGGAAATGAAGAAAGGGACAAGTTAAAATGCTGCCTCATGGAACCAAATAGATAAATCCGGAATTTTGGATTTTCTATAGGACAATTGACCTGCTTTCTTCAACAAGTCAATGGCATGAGGTGGGGGAAGGAGAAAATTAAGACAGGATAACTAAATGCAGGAAACCTAAATGCAATTTGTGGACCTTGTTTGGATCCTGATTCACCAACTATATAAAAAGAGATTTTTGAAATAATCATAGAAATTTGATCATAGACTAGATGTTAGATGATACCAAAGAATTATTAATTAAATATGATAATGGCCTAGTGGTTACATAAGAAGGTGTCCATATTTTCTAGGAATGCATATTGAAGCATGTGGGGGTAAAATGATACGCTTTCTTAGATTTTATTTAAAATGCTTTCACAAAGAAAAACAAACAAAAAGATTATATAATCACAAAATATTGGTAATTCTTGAATGTGAGTGATTTGGATATGGGAGTTCATTGTCTGGTCTCTCTATTCTTGTGTGTGTTTAAAATTTTTCATTAAAAAGGGAATTGCGTATACAGCGTATTTTCAGCTTTTCCTAAAAATACTGAATCTTAAGTATGCTTAAGATTTCTTATTATAATGTTCAAATTTACATGGAGAAACTGTTCTTGTGAGACACAATAAAATGGTGGCAAGAGTACTGCCTTAGAAATCAGATAAACGTGGTTTGAATCCTAGCCGTTCCCCATGGTGCCGAGGAGGGAGGCAACATGGCTGGAGCAAAAACAGCAAGAGCAGAGGTACGGTTGGTTTCTAACATCTTTGTGTGTGTGTGTGTGTGTGTGTGTGTGTGGTGGGCAGTGGGGATTGTACTTCAGGCCAGCTGCGTCAAGTTTGGAGCAAGCAAATACTTTTTCTGTTTATTTTGGTCTTTTTCCCCCAACATTATTTTATAAGTCATGATGACTGCCTTGTCAATAAATTATCTAAAAGAAAATTTTTGGGAAGTTTTCACTTTTAGAGATTATGCCTACTACCTTTGCAAGAGTGACTATGGTGTGATTTGGGGCTGTGAGGTGGGTGGAGATCAGATCATGCAGGATATTGAGGCTATTCTAAGGAATTTTGTCCTGATCCCAAGAGCAACGGGGAGACATCTAAGGATTTTAAACAGAATATGCGTGTGACATGATTAGTTTTGTGTTCTGAAATGATTATTTGGGCTAAAGTGTGGAGCACATACTGGAAGGAACCAGAGTGGAGGTTGTTAGCTCTGTTTGGAGGCCAGTGCTGTGGTTCATGAGAGAGATAGTGGGTTACGGGTAGAGGTGGTGGAGATGGAAGGGAGTAGATGATCCGAGATATATTGAAGAGATAAAATGGACAGGACTTTGTGATGAACTGAGTACAGCAAGATGAGAAGACAGTGTCAAACATGATAGGTTTCTGACTGGTAGAACTGGTTGGATGGTGGATTAATTCACTCAGGGATCCCTGGAAGAGGACCAAATTTTGAGGAGTGAAAGAAATAATCAGTTGGGTTTGGGGCACAATGAGTTTGAGTTTAAGGTGCCTTTGAGACATACGAGAAGTGATGTCAAGAGTGTAGTTTAATATTAAAGTCTGAGCTCAGATGAGAGAACAGTGCAAGTCTATTAGTTTGATATAAAAAGGTAGTTAGTTCACTTTTGGACTTTTTTATGTAAACGTGTTATTGCTATAGCGTATGCAAACATTTCACAGCTATAATACCTATGAGAAGCAACAACTCACATAAACCAAAATAAAGTTTTGTTTTATTTGTTTCACAAATGAGCAGGTTCATTTTTACAGGAAAGCAGTTAATTTTTCCTTGCTTTTAATTTTTTATTGCAAATGTGGAGGAATTTTGGCAGTAGCTATGACTGTTTTGAGCCAAATAGGCCTTATTTTTCTTCTATTATTACAGTTTCTCTTTTTTCATGATGCGTATTTGCCAGTTACTAGTTAGGTCAATTTCCTATTGAAGGGGGTTGCCGCAGAATTGCAATCTTGCAATTTCTAAGCAGTAAGGCCTCTGTCTACCCCATTAGAGAAAGTCACTAGAGAACTATTAACATTTTCTGAAGAGTCAAATCCCAAGTATATTTTAGGCTTAGAACAGAATGAGGTAGGCTGGTGGGGAGGGAGTGGTGGTGGTAAAGGAGATGTTATTTTTAATCCTATTTTAAAGAAAGTCTGTAAAATGTTGCTTCTGTAAGTAATTTGGTTTCTTAAAGGGCTATAACTCCTTCAGAGTCTTTGGCTAACTCAGACATATTCTGCGGTCAGCTGTCCAATCTGGAGTTAGTTTTACTTAACCTCCCAGAAAACCCTCTGAGTAATACTAGATTTTTAACTGGGAAAAGAAGAGAAGTTGTTGGTGTACTAACTGGTCCTTTGATAACTCTTGACAATTCATCACTTTTCCCTTGCTGCACCTATTTATTCACCTAAGTTTTCCTAATTGTTTCTTAGTTTTTCAGACCAGTCTATGGTTGTCAGTTAATAACAATGATCAAAACAATATTGTTGATTTAGCTAATTTCTTTCTCTTGATTGATTCTTCATGTATGATTTCACTAGAATTTATCTGCTATTTCTCTCAGTGAGTTAGAGAAGGGCAATTGTTATTAGTTTTATTTTTTTGATAGGTTAAAGAGTGATCCAGAGATAGAGTATCAGATCCGGGACTGGACCACAGGTGTTTTGATTTCTATCCTCACAAGAGTAAAAGTAAAAAAAAAAGAACTTAAAGGATAAAGGAGGGGAACTTCCCCTGGTGGTCCAATGGTTAGGACTCCACACTCCCAATGCAGGGGGTAGGGGTTCCATCCCTGGTCAGGGAATAGGATCCTGCATGCTGCATGGCATGGCCAAAAATAAAATTAAATAAATAAATAAAACCGCTAAGCTCTTAAAAAAAAAAAAGATAAAGGAGGGAATAGGAGTAACATAAAAAGTAAAATGAGTTTATTTGTTCCTTCAAGAATACTTAAAAAAATCATCTTCAGTGTTTCCATGTACATGCCAGGAGCTAAAATTCCAGTGGGAGAGACAAACCTATAAATATTATAGTACAGTGGGAAAAATTAAAGGGCCATGGAAGAAGTAGCATCTATTGAAAAACAATAGATGCTAATACAAAGTAATTTTTGTTGGTGGGCTCAGTTTCTCAATCCCGAGTATCTAATACTTTCTCATTTGTTTGTCTTGAAGTGGATACTGTGTATGATCCTATATTACTATTTTTTCATTCAGGAACTTGGGGTCTTAATACTATCTTGCCCACATTTTTGGCATAGGATTTCTTGATTTTCTCAAACGTGCATTCTTTCTTAGGCACATTTTGCCTACTGAAGTTGTCTTAAACTCCCATTTTCAATTTTATGCTTCTAGAATTATGGGTTTGGGGCAAAGCAGGATGGTAGAGATCTCTGATAATGTCTCCTGGACTCTCCTTGTATCACTGAGGCAAATCTTGAGAGAGCATCATGTCATACTCCTGAACTTCTAAATACTACCCATTTCCCCATGACCATCTAGCCAACCTAGGGATAACTGATGGGCTAGATTCTGTGCCCTGTACTTACCTGGTTTTAAAAATAATTATTTCATAAGATTTTGTTACAGCATTAAAAAGTAGAATTGGTTGGGCTTAAGTTCATAAAAGGTATGGTAACTGATGTGACTTATTTAATAAAGTATAATTAACTCTTTTCATCTAATGCTACTTTGTGTCTGCTTTGTGTGTGTAACTTATCAAGAAATAAACCACTGTTACTTCTTTACCTTTCAGATGTGATGGCTGACCTATTCTTGTGGTCAGTTTTGAAGAAGGAGGTTTGCCTATGTATGCATTTATTTAAAAAGCATTTATTGAGCTCAGTTGGTAAAGAATCTGCCTGCAATGCAGGCGACCCCAGTTCGATTCCTGGGTAGGGAAGATACCTTGGAGAAGGGAAAGGCTACCCACTCCAGTATTCTGGCCTGGAGGATTTCGTGGACTGTATTGTCCATGGGGTCAGAAAGAGTCAGACACGACTAAGCAACTTTCACTTTCACACATTGTAGATACAGAGATGCCCTGTACCCAGTATGGTGTCAGGGTTCAAATGATGACATAAAAGCAAATGTTTTAGTATTGTTACAAAAAAACAAAATCAGTCCATCTTTTCCTATTGAGTGTTTGGCATAAAGGTGAAATCTTTTCAGTTTTGTAACTTTATAAAGCCTGGGCTTATGGGACAGCTGTAAATCTGGCTAGGATTTAGTTTATACTCAGGTCTCAGAAGCTGTGAGGACTGTGGTTGTGACAGGACCATTCATCTTGTCCTCTGTAAACCCACAGACTTATAATCTTCACTCCAATTTGGGTAGAAGAGGAAGCTGAGACTAGTTTTGCCTTTCGAGTGATGCAGACATTGAATGGCTTGAATTTTCATCCTCACTGATTTCTTTTGCAAAATGCCCTTGCATTGTCAGGTGTGGGCAGAGAAACCCTGGTAGGACTCCCTCCCCTTGCAAAGCAAAGTGGAGTGTTACTGTCACAACAAATGCACCTTTTCTTTTCCTCTAGTTTTCATAAAGGCCCAGGTGCATAAACAAATGTCCTAGGGTTATTTGTGTCTTGCTCACAGTTGTAATAATTTTATATTTTCTATGTTTAAGGTCTTCTTTTGTCTCCTCTAAACTCTGTTATCTGGCCTACCAAGGACAGATGCTTATTCTTAAAATATAGATAAAGAAAAACAAGGTTCCCTATATGGAAAACAGTGACGGTTCAACCTGTTCGGCCTTTGTTTCACAACATAAGAGTTGTATATCTTGGTTATGGTCTGTACATTGCTCTGAATCTTTGGTACAAATTAGTAATGACCTTAGCTGTATTTGGCTTTGAAAACAATAGAGAGTAATTAATACACACTTTACAGAGCAGTTCCAGCTGGAGCTGACTGGAGCCACCTGACTTTTAAACAGTGTTTATTGCAAAGGTCATCTTACATCATTGCTCTATTTTCCAAGGTTAATTGCCAATTTGCTTTTAAATATTATGCAAAAGCATTGGCTTAGTTGTAGAAAACTTAGTCTTGGAGAATCTGATTCCTTTAGGGATGAATAATTAATGTTCTGTGAAGTCACACGCCTGAAAGAGAATTCTAAAGTTCACCATGACTCCTTTCTTCTAAGTGTATCCTATTTTTAAAAATTCCTGGAAACCACTCTGTCAAAAAAGAAACAAAAATTTAAAAGCAAACATACTGAGAAAGTACAGAAAATATGATAGACAAAAGATTGTTAATTTTGTTCTATAAAGAGCTTTATATAAATTTATGAGAAAATTATTAAGAATACATTAGGCACTTGGAGAAAAGATATAGACAAATATTCCATAAAAGAGAGTTCAATTAATAAAAGTGAAAAATTTGTCAGTCTCACAAGTGTTATAAGTGTATGATAAAGGATGCTTTTTTCCTTTTCCTGATTAACATTGGCTTCAGAAGATTATGATACTAGTGAGAACATAGTAAGATAGGTGCTATCTTTCCTTACTTTGGGATGCATGAATTGATAAGATTCTTTTGCTAAGTAAGTTGGAAAACTGTATGAAGTTTCTTAATAATACTCATACTCTTCATTTTCAGTAATTCCACTTCCAGGAATCTATTCTAAGTGTATACTGTTGCATAAAACATATAATGCACTGAAACAAAAATTAGAATCACAATGAACATGTCTACAAGTAGGAAATGAGTCAATAAACAATGCATATTTAATATTATGTCATCATTGAACAATATTGTAATGTTAAAATGTTTTTCCTAAAATGACAAATATTACATATTTCACTTTATGAGGTACCTAGAGTGGTAAAATTCATAGAGACAGAGGGCAGAATGGTGGTTGCTGGGAGATAGTGGGTAGTTATTCTGAAAAGGGTAGAGTTTCAGTTTGGGAAGATGAAAAAGTTCCAGAGACAGATAGTGACAATAGTTGCACAACAATGTGAATGTGCTTATTGTCACTGAATCGTAATGTAAAAATGGTTAAAATGGTAAATTTTATGTTATACATATTTTACCACAATTAAAAAATTTTAAGATCTTTATAGTAGTATGAGGAATGCTTGTTACATGGTTTTAGTTTTAGAAAAGCATACATGTTCTGCAAAAGACACTATCAAGAGAAAAAGACAAGCTACAGACTGGCAGAATGTATTTGCAAAGTAAATGTGATAAAGAACTATTATCCAAAACATATAAAGAGCTCTTAAAACTCAACAATAAGAAAATGAAGCACTCATTTAAAAATTGGACCAGAGATCTCACAACAGAAGAGATACAGATGGCAAATAAGCATATGAAAAAAATGCTCGGTATCCTGTGTTGTTAGACAATTGCAAATTAAAACACCAGTGAGATACAACTACTTACCTATTCATTTCAGTTCAGTGGCTCCGTCGTGTCCAATTCTTTGTGACCCCCGTGAATCACAGCATGCCAGGCCTCCCTGTCTATCACCAACTCCTGGAGCTTACCCAAACTCATGTCCATTGAGTCGGTGATGCCATCCAACCATCTCATCCTCTGTCATCCCCTTCTCCTCCCCCCCTCAATCTTTCCCAGCATCAGGGGCTTTTCAAATCAGTCAGTTCTTTGCATCAGGTGGTTAAAGTATTGGAGTTTCAGCTTCAGCATCAGTCCTTCCAATGAATATTCAGGACTGATCTCCTTTAGGATGGACTGGTTGGATCTTCTTGCAGTCCAAGGGACTCTCAAGAGTCTTCTCCAACACCACAGTTCAAAAACGTCAATTCTTCTGAACTCAGCTTTCTTTATAGTCCAACTCTCACATTCATACATGACTACTGGAAAAACCATAGTCTTGACTAGATGGACCTTTGTTGACAAAGTAATGTCTCTGCTTTTTAATATGCTGTCCAGGTTGTTCATAACTTTCCTTCCAAGGGGTAAGCATCTTTTAATTTCATGGCTGCAATCACCATCTGCAGTGATTTTGGAGCCCAGAAAAATAAAGTCAACCACTGTTTTCACTGTTTCCCCATCTATTTGCCATGAAGTGATAGGACCAGACGCTATGATCTTAGTTTTCTGAATGTTGAGCTTTAAGCCCACTTTTGCAATCTCCTCTTTCACTTTCATCAAGAGGCTCTTTAGTTCTTCTTCACTTTCTGCCATAAGGGTGGTGTCATCTGCATATCTGAGCTTATTGATATTTCTCCCAGCAATCTTGATTCCAGCTTGTGCTTCTTCCAGCCCAGCGTTTCTCATGATGTACTCTGCATAAGAGTTAAATAAGCAGGGTGACAATATACAGCCTTGACGTATTCCTTTTCCTATTTGGAACCAGTCTGTTGTCCCATGTCCAGTTCTAACTGTTGCTTCCTGACCTGCCTATAGGTTTCTCAAGAGGCAGGTCAGGTGGTCTGGTATTCCCATCTCTTTCAGAATTTTCCACAGTTTATTGTGATCCACACAGTCAAAGGCTTTGGCATAGTCAATAAAGCAGAAATAGATGTTTTTCTGGAACTCTCTTGATTTTTTGATGATCCAGCAAATGTTGGCAATTTGATCTCTGGTTCCTTTGCCTTTTCTAAAACCGCTTGAACATCTGGAAGTTCACAGTTCACATATTGCTGAAGGCTGGCTTGGAGAATTTTGAGCATTACTTTACTAGTGTGTGAGATGAGTGCAATTGTGTGGTAGTTTGAGCATTCTTTGGCATTGCCTTTCTTTGGGATTGGAATGAAAACTGACCTCTTCCAGTCCTGTGGCCACTGCTGAGTTTTCCCAATTCAATGGCATATTGAGTGCAACACCTTCAAAGCATCGTCTTTTAGGATTTGAAATAATAGCTCAACTGGAATTCCATCACCTCCACTAGCTTTGTTCATAGTGATGCTTCCTAAGGCCCACTTGACTGCACATTCGAGGATATCTGGCTCTAGGTGAGTGATCACACCATTGTGATTATCTAGGTCGTGAAGATCTTTTTTATATAGTTCTTCTGTGTATTCTTGCCACCTCTTCTTAATATCTTCTGCTTCGGTTAGGTCCCTACCATTTCTGTCCTTCATTGAGCCCAACTTTCCATGAAATGTTCCTTTGTTATCTCTAATCTTCTTGAAGAGATCTCTAGTCTTTCCCATTCTATTGTTTTCCTCACTTTCTTTGCACTGACCACTGAGGAAGGCTTTCTTGTCTCTCCTTGCTATTCTTTGGAACTCTGCATTCAAATGGGTGTATCTTTCCTTTTCTCCTTTGCTTTTCATTTCTCTTCTTTCACAGCATTTGTAAGGCCTCCTCAGACAGCCATTTTGCTTTTTTGCATTTCTTTTTCTGGGGATGGTCTTGATCCCTGTCTCCTGTACAATATCAGAAACCTCCATCCATAGTTCATCAGGCACTCTGTCTATCAGATCTAGTTTCTTAAATCTATTTCTCACTTCCACTGTATAATCATAAGGGATTTGATTTAGGTCATACCTGAATGGTCTAGTGGTTTCCCCCACTTTCTTCAATTTAAGTCTGAATTTGGCAACAAGGAGTTCATGATCTGAGCCACAGTCAGCTCCCCATCTTGTTTTTGCTGACTGTATAGAGCTTCTCCATCTTTGGTTGCAAAGAATATAATCAATCTGATTTCGGTATTGACAATCACAGACAACTAGCCAATCTGATCACATGGACCATCGCCTTGTCTAACTCAGTGAAACTAAGCCATGTCATGGGGGGCCACCCCAGACAGGCAGGTCATGGTGGAGAGATCTGACAGAATGTGGTCCACTGGAGAAGGGAATGGCAAACCACTTCAGTATTCTTGCCTTGAGAACCCCATGAACAGTATGAAAAGGCAAAAAGATAGGACCCTGAAAGAGGAACTCCCCACGTTGGTAGGTGCCCAATATGCTACTGGAGATCAGTGGAGAAATAACTCCAGAAAGAATGAAGGGATGGAGCCAAAGCAAAAACAACACCCAGTTGTGAATGTGACTCGTGATAGAAGCAAGGTCCGATGCTGTAAAGAGCAATATTGCATAGGAACCTGGAATGTTAGGTCCATGAATCCAGGCAAATTGGAAGTGGTCAAACAGGAGTGAATGTCGACAGGAGTGATGAGAGTGAATGTTGACGTTTTAGGAATCAGCGAACTGAAATGGACTGGAGTGGGTGAATTTAACTCAGATGACCATTATATCTAGTACTGTGGGCAGGAATCCCTTAGAAGAAATGGAGTAGCCATCATGGTCAACAAAAGAGTCCGAAATGCAGTACTTGGATGCAATCTCAAAAACGACAGAATGATCTCTGTTCGTTTCCAAGGCAAACCATTCAATATCACGGTAATCCAAGTCTATGCCCCGACCAGTAACACTGAAGAAGCTGAAGTTGAACGGTTCTATGAAGACCTACAAGACCTTTTAGAACTAATACCCCAAAAGAATGTCCCTTTCATTATAGGGGACTGGAAAGAAAAAGTAGGAAGTCAAGAAACAGGCAAATTTGGCCTTGGAGTACAGAATGAAGCAGGGCAAAGGCTAATAGAGTTTTGCCAAGAGAACGCACTGGTCATAGCAAACACCCTCTTCCAACTTACCTGTTACCATGACCAAAATCCAAAATGCTGACAACACCAAATGCTGGTGAGGATGTGGACCAAGAATTCTCATTCTTTGCTGGTGAGGATGTAAAATGGTAAAGACACTTTGGAAGACAGTTGGTAGTTTATTACAAAGCTAAACATATTCTTGCCATGTAATCCAGGAAGTGAATTCTTTGATATTTTCCCAAATCATAAGTGGTGAAACTTATGTACACATAAAAACTTGCACACAGATGTTTATAGTAACTTTACTCATGGTTGCCCAAACTTAGTCGAATTTTATTCTTTCGCATATAGGTATCCAGTTTTCCCAGAACTATTTACTAAAGAGACTCTCTTATACTTATTGAGTATTCTTGGCTCCATTTTCAAAGTGTTATTTGACTGTGCATTGTTGAGGAGGAAATTTTCCTCTACCTTTAAGGTTTTTCTGGCTAGTCTAAGAATTAAGTTGCTATGAGACAGATTAGCAGAAGAAAATCAAACAAAAGTTTGGTAACATGAACACATAAGAGAGACCCAGGAAGACAGAGTAATTGGTCAAAATGGCCAAAATCCTCACCTTAAACTCAGTCTTTAGCTAAAGACAAACAGGGATGATGGGGATAGTGGTTTGGGACTACAAAGGTGAGGATGTCAATTCACATGGAGATGGAAAAACAAGTGTTTGGTAAACAAATATTTGCTTGGCCAGGGAAAGACAATGGGGCACAGAGAGAAATTTTAACAAATTTTGCTAGGTTCTTTCCTACCTACTATACCTAGCTCATATCATAGTCATCTATTCTGATATCTCCCTTCCTGGAACATGTCTTCTATCTAAATTCTTTCAAGCAGTTAAAGGGAAAGTCAAAGCTTCTTCCTGAGTCTCTTGGGCCTTGATTGTTTTCAACTTGAAATAATCCACATGCTAATGAGATACATTTTGGGGTGGCAAATTTTCCTCCCCTACAATATGCATCTGTGGATCACAATAAACTGTGGAAAATTCTGAAAGAGATGGGAATACCAGACCACCTGACCTGCCTCTTGAGAAACCTATATGCAGGTCAGGAAGCAACAGTTAGAACTGGACATGGGACAACAGACTGGTTCCAAATAGGAAAAGGAGTACGTCAAGGCTGTATATTGTCACCCTGCTTATTTAACTCTTATGCAGAGTACATCATGAGAAACGCTGGGCTGGAAGAAGCACAAGCTGGAATCAAGATTGCTGGGAGAAATATCAATAAGCTCAGATATGCAGATGACACCACCCTTATGGCAGAAAGTGAAGAAGAACTAAAGAGCCTCTTGATGAAAGTGAAAGAGGAGATTGCAAAAGTGGGCTTAAAGCTCAACATTCAGAAAACTAAGATCATGACATCCAGTCCTATCACTTCATGGGAAATAGATGGGGAAACAGTGGAAACCGTGGTTGACTTTATTTTTCTGGGCTCCAAAATCACTGCAGATGGTGATTGCAGCCATGAAATTAAAAGATGCTTACTCCTTGGAAGGAAAGTTATGACCAACCTAGATAGCATATTAAAAAGCAGAGATATTACTTTGCCAACAAAGGTCCATCTAGTCAAGGCTATGGTTTTTCCAGTGGTCATGTATGGATACGAGAGTTGGACTGTGAAGAAAGCGGAGCACCGAAGAATTGATGCTTTTGAACTGTGGTGTTGGAGAAGACTCTTGAGAGTCCCTTGGATTGCAAGGAGATCCAACCAGTCCATCCTAAAGGAGACCAGTCCTGGGTATTCATTGGAAGGACTGATGATGATGCTGAAACTCCAGTACTTTGGCCACCTCATGTGAAGAGTTGACTCATTGGAAAAGACCCTGATGCTGGGAGGGATTCGGGGCAGGAAGAGAAGGGGATAACAGAGGATGAGATGGCTAGATGGCATCACTGACTCAATGTACATGAGTTTGGGTAAACTCCGAGAGTTGGTGATGGACAGAGAGGCCTGGCATGCTGCAATTCATGGGGTCGCAAAGAGTTGGACACGACTGAATGAGTGAACTGACTGACTGACTGACAGTATGCGTAAGTTTATTTCTGGACTCTTGATTCTGTTCTATTGGTCTATATGTCTGTTTTTATGACAATACTGTACTGTTTTGATTACTGTATCTTTGTAGTACATGTTGAAACCAAAAAGTGTGATGCTTCTAGCTTTGTTCTTTCTTGAAGTTGCCTTGGCTCTTTGGGGACTTTTTTAATTCCATGAAAATTTTACAATTATTTTTAAAACTTAATTTAATTTTTTTCTATTCTGTATGTTTCCTCCTCATATTTTTGATTTTCGAAAGATATGCAGAAGCTCTTTGATTTGATGCAGTCCTGGAAAGCCCCCATACTTTTATGAATTTTATATCCAGGAATTTCACCAGCTACCTAGAGTGAAAAAACCAAGAAAAGCCTTTATGTTTCTGCTAGGGACAGGAGAAAAGCAATTGAAATACACCTAGAGCAATCTCCTTAACAAAGGCCTACTTAGCAACAGAAAAGATTATCAGAGCTTTATCTGAAGTGGGGAAAGGAAAATTACCCAGCTTCAGTTTCCTCTAGCCTTTCTGTCTCACCTGTAGGGAAAAATAAGGTCACAACTCAGGAACACAGGTTTTTTAAGACTGACACTAAATCGTAGGATTATACAATGATTCCCCTCCATTTTAGCTGGAGACTTCAACAATCTCCTTTCAGTAACTGATAGATCAAGAAGGCAGAAAAATCAGTAAGAATATCATTGAACTGAAGAGTGCCGCCAATCATCTTGATCTAATATTGACATTTATAGAGTACTCCATCCAACAACAGCAGAATACACATTCTTCTCAAGTTCACATGAAGCAGTCATCAAAACAGACCACATTCTAGACCAGAAAACACACCTGAACAAACTAAAAATAATAGAAATCATACAAAGTATGTTAGTATGTTCCTTAGACCACAATGGAATTAAACCAGAAATAAAAACAGAAAGATATCTGAAAAATTCTAAAATATTTGGAGATTAAACAGCACACTACTAAATAACATGTGTCAAGGAAGAAGTCTTAAGAAATTAGAATTTCTGTTGGTTTCTCCTTCATATTTAAGTTTATAATTGACTTTCTGTACAATGTGAGACAGGCTTCTCAGGAGACATGAGTTCAATCCCTGGATCAGGAAGATCCCCTGGCTGAAAGCATGGCAACCTTGCACTCTAGTATTCTTGCCTGGGAAGTCCCATGGACAGAGGAGTCTGGCAGAATACAGTCCATAGGGTCACACAGAGTCAGACATGACTGAAGCTACTTAGCATGCACATACTTGGTGGTGGTAGGTGGTTTAATCACTAAGTCGTATCCAACTCTTGCAACCCTGTGGACTGCAGCCCACCGGGCTCCTCTGTCCATGGGATTTCCCAGGCAAGAATACTGGAGTGGGTTGTTATTTCCTTCTCCAGTATTGAG